>NC_133330.1:86544232-86844232 GCF_042186555.1 Aquarana catesbeiana | reverse complement strand
CCCACGCTGTAGCTGTCTTTCAGCTATAGTGCGGGCGCCGAATAGTTAAAAAAGAAACCTTGGCTGCTGAGTGCCTGGGATGAGGAACAATATGCTGTTAATGAAGAGGAATTTCAGATGTGTGTTGCCCAATCACAGCATTAAAACTAAATAATAAGGAAAAAAATAAAAATTAAAATTGTATAAATAAATATAAAAAAAACTAACAACTGAAACAACTGTTAACTTTTCTTTTTGGGGCTATCCAAGACAGGAACTTTCCATCACTTGGCATTGGTTATATGATAGTTTTTTCGTAGCTCTTCTGACAGCACACTTGCAAGCCTGAAGTTCCAGCAAATACTGTGCAAGCTCCAGCCAGTGGTGTAGCCTGGAAACCCAGTAGTACATGGAGTCCTTACTAATGTTGTAGTTAACAATTACAGTGCCTTGAAACAATATTCATACCCACTGAAATTTTCCACATTTTGTCATGTTACAACCAAAAACTTAAATGGATTTTATTGGGATTGTATGTGATAGACCAACACAAAGTGGCACATAATTGTAAAGTGGAAGGAAAATGAAAAATAGTTTTCCAAATTTTTTACAAATAAATATGTGAAAAGTGTGGCGTTCATTTGTATTCAGCCCCCCTGAATCAATGCTTTGTAGAACCACCTTTCCCTGCAATTACAGCTGACAGTCTCTACCAGCTTTGCACATCTAGAGAGTGAAATTTTTGCCTATTCTTCTTTGCAAAATAGCTCAAGCTCTGTCAGATTGGATGGAGAGCGTCTGTGAACAGCAATTTTCATGTCTTGCCACAGATTCTTAATTGGATTTAGGTCTGGACTTTGACTGGGCTATTCTTGCACATGAATATGCCTTGATCTAAACCTTTCCATTGTAGCTCTGGTTATATGTTTAGGGTCATTGTCTTGCTGGAAGGTGAACCTCCACCCCTGTCTCAAATCTTTTGCAGACTCTAATGCCCCTTACACACGATCAGAAATTCCGTCAGAAAAAACTTGGATGGTTTTTCCGACAGAATTCAAGCTTGCCTTGCATACACATGGTCACACAAAAGTTCTCTAAACTTTCGACCGTCAAGAACGCGGTGACGTACAATACTACGACGAGCCGAGAAAATTAAGTTCAATGCATTCGAGCATTCTTCGAATTGTTTCCCAGCATGCGTGATTTTTTGCGCGTCCGAATTACATACAGACTAGCGCATTTTCGGATAGGAACTTTTTCCGACCCAAAAATAAAGAACCTGCTCTCAATCTTTTGCTGGCTGGAATTCTGCCAGCAAAAGTCCGATGGAGCATACACACGGTCGGAATTTCTGACCAAAAGCTCACATCCGACTTTTGATGGCAGAATTTCTGATCGTTTGTATGGGGCACAACAGGTTTTCTTCAAAGATTGCCCTGTATTTGGCTCCATCCATCTTCCCATCAACTCTGAACAGCTTCCCTGTCCCTGCTGAAGAAAAGCATCCCCACAACATGATGCTGCCAACCACCATGTTTCAAGGTGGGGATGGTGTGTTCAGGGTGATGTGCAGTGTTAGAGCACTTTCACACTGGGGCGGGGGGCGGCGTCGGCGGTAAAACGCCACTATTGTTAGCGGCGTTTCACCGTCGGTATGCAGCCGCTAGCGGGGCGGTTTTACCCCCGCTAGCGGCCGAGAAAGGGTTAAATACCACCGCAAAGTGCCTCTGCAGAGGCGCTTTGCCGGCGGTATAGCTGCGCCGTCCCATTGATTTCAATGGGCAGGAGCGGTAAAGGAGCGGTATACACACCGCTCCTTCACCGCTCCGAAGATGCTGCTGGCAGGACTTTTTTTACCGTCCTGCCAGCGCATCGCTCCAGTGTGAAAGCCCTCGGGGCTTTCACACTGGAATGCAAGCAGCGGCACTTTCGGGTCAATTTGCAGGCGCTATTATTAGCGCAATAGGGCCTGCAAACCGCCCCAGTGTGAAAGAGCTCTTAGTTTTCCGACATACATAGCGTTTTGCTTTTAGGCCAAAAATGCAAATTTTAGTCTTATCTGACCAGAGCACCTTCTTCTACATGTTTGCTGTGTCCCCCACATGGCTTCTCACATACTGCCAATGGGACTTCGTATGGCTTTCTTTAAACAATGGCTTTCTCCTTGCCACTCTTCCATAAAGGACAGATTTGTGGAGTGCACGACTAATAGTTGTCCTGTGGACAGATTCTCCCACCTGAGCTGTGGATCTCTGTAGATCCTCCAGAGTTACCTTGGACCTCTTGGCTGCTTCTCTGATTAATGCTCTCCTTGCCTGGGCTGTCAGTTTAGGTGGATGACCATGTCTTGGTAGGTTTACAGTCGTGTCATGCTCTTTCCATTTTTGGTTGATGTTCAAAGCATGGGATATTTTTTTATAACCTAACCCTGGTTTAAACTTCTCTACAACTTTATCCCTGACCTGTTTGGTGTGTTCCTTGGCCTTCATAATGCTGTTTGTTCACTAAGGTTCTCTAACAAATCTTTAAGGGCTTCACAGAACAGCTGTATTTATATTGAGATTAAATTACACAAAGGTGGACTCTATTTACTAATTAGGTGATTTCTGAAGGCAATTGGTTCCACTAGATTTTAGTTAGGGGTATCAGAGTAAAGGGGGCTGAATACAAATGCACGCCACACTTTTCAGATATTTGTAAAAAAAATTGAAAACCATTTATCATTTTCCTTCCACTTCACAATTATGTGCCACTTTGTGTTGGTCTATCACACAAAATTCCAATAAAATACATTTACGTTTTTGGTTGTAACATGACAAAATGTGGAAAATGTCAAGGGGTATGAATACTTTTTCAAGGTACTGTATGTGGATGAGAAGCTGCCTATATATGCTGCCTGCAGCTGGGAAAAAGGGGGGTGGGGAGGGTTTCCTGCCACCATTAGGAAATGTGGTAAAGAGGTTGGGATGCAGCAGCTACCTAAAAGTGCCATATTTTGGGCACAATCTGGGATTGTGGCAGTAGATCGGTCGATTTACCCTTGTATCTGAAATTTACAGGGTAGACCACCCACTAGTGGTCCCTTTCTTTTTGGAACTGAATCCTGAGGTTCTTGTGCAGGTATCTGTGCATAAAATACCCCACTGGTCACAAATAGCCTGCAGCAGAGGATCTTGAGTCCTCCAATCTCATCCCATCCAACTCCCAGGTATTGGGAGGGATGAAACGTCCCCCCACTGAAGCCTGCCCCATTTCCTTTTCCTGCTTCACTGCCAGCACCTCAAGCCACTTCCTACTTTTATCCTTCATCTGCTGCCTCATTGATTGCACATACTGGTGGAGGGCAGGGACAATCTTGTGGGCAAAACAATAGTGGCTAAGTACCTGCCACTGTGAAGCAGCACCGGTCATAAACTCATGGAAAGAAGCTGCAATGGGAGCAGCTGCAAAGCCAGCATTTTTGCAAAGCTGGCATTAAGACACTGGGCATGTGGGGTCGTTTAGAGACATTTTGTTCTTTTGCTCCAGCAGCTGAAGCTTGTCGCTATCTTGAGCTGCACTATCCAGCTGCTGTAAAATATTTGTGGCTATTGTCTTTTAGATAATACATATATTTTTGTTGCAAAATAAAACCTGCCTTGTCTCTTTCTATTTGCTGCCTATTCAAGTGCTTTTGTATAGGCTGTTCTGATTCAAATGCTGCTTATTGCCATAGCTCCTTAGAGCCAATCTGTAAAGACAAAATAGTCTTGACAGCATTCACTGGAGTTTAACTCTTCAATCCAACACAATTTTACTTCAGCTAATTGCAGTACATGGAATGTTTTTCCAATAAGAAGGCCATAACTTTCCTAAAACCTGTCTCTGCAATAAACATGGAAGAAAGGAGAGTCTAGCTAGAACTAAGCTAATTATTTAAATGGGAAGCCCACAAATGTGTAATTAGAGGCACCTTTATCGCTGTCACAGCCAAACGCAAACGACAGAGGCAGATGCACTTGACAGAACTAACCGCCCGCATTCATGAGTTGGAATGCGCACACAAACGGCTGCAAACCGCTGACACCCTGCAAGACCTTTTACAAGCTAGATCAGACCTTTTTGAAGAATTAGATAAAAAGATCAAACGCAACTTTATTTTGTCTAGGTATTTGTTCTACGAATATGGGAACAAAATCAGGCAGGCTCCTAGCTAGGACACTTCAAACCAGGAGAGCGGTCTTAACAATCTACTCCCTAACTGATCCTTCAGGCCGTAAAATCAACTCTTCTACTGACATCGCAAAAAAATTTACCCACTATTATTTGCAACTATATAACCTGTCCACTTCTGACCCAACTAAAGACAACACACCGAGGGCTCAGCCTAAAGATTTCCTGCAGAAATATAACTCCAAGCCAATATCATCAGCAGAAGCATGGGCCCTAGAACTCCCCTTATCAGAAGAGGAAGCTAAATTAGCCCTCAAGCAAATGAAACCTGGTAAGAGCCCAGGTCCAGACAGACTATCAGTGGGTTATTATAAAATGTACACGGATATTCTCTTCCCCCACTTCTTAAATGCCTTCAATGCCTTTTCATGCCAAACAGCGCTACCGCGAGATCTCTGAGAGGCTCACATAACCGTGATCCCCAAGCCGGGAAAGGATCCCTTGTTAGTCACCAATTACAGACCAATCTCACTACTAAATATAGACCTGAAACTGTACGCCAAAATACTTGCCAACCGTCTACTACCCCTATTACCCCAATTGGTCTCACTCGACCAAGTGGGCTTTGTCCCTGGCAGAGAAGCAAGGGACAATACCATTAGAGCAATTAACGTACACCATTGGCTGACCACCAATCGGCAACCGGGCTTCCTCCTCTCCCTAGACGCCGAGAAGACATTCGATAGAGTGGCCTGGGACTATATGGCCGAAGCACTCAAACAATTGGCCTACGAGAACACATCATCCTTGCACTATACTCCACACCCACAGTGAAGGTCCGAGTAAATGGCTACCTATCGAATGCCTTCTCAATCACAAATGGTACACGGCAGGGGTGCCTCCTTTCTCCTGTAATTTTTGTCCTCACTCTGGAGCCCCTACTTCGGCGTCTCAGAGCCAACTCCGGACATCAGAGGGATCCTCATTGCAAATCAAACCCAAAAGTTGACTGCCTTTGCTGACAATATATCCTCTTATTCCTCTCTGAACCCCTTATCACGATCCCTAACCTACTTAAAGACTTTACCACATTCAAACTCCTGACCAATTTACAGATCAACTTCTCAAAATCTGATGCTTTGTCACAGGATGTCCGTAATCAATGTCAGTCCAACTTCCCATTTAAATGGAGTCGAGATACGATCACATACCTAGGCATCCAATTACCCTCTAAACTTGCAGACTTATACGCTAAAAACTTTCTCCCGTTATTGCAAAATATACATTGCGACCTAAAGTCATGGTCCACTGGCCTGGTCTCCTGGTTTGGTAGGGCAACAATCGTGAAAATGAATATCCTAATGACAATACTATACCTACTACAAACCATACCAATAAAACTTCCAAATACATTTTTCTCTTCATTTCAGAGGGCCTGTAAAGCCTTTTTATGGGGCACTTCTAGTCCCAGATTGAGTTATCACAGACTAACGATTCCCAAACTAAAAGGAGGCATAGGCCTCCCAGATATCTCACAATACCACCAAGCTTGTCAACTAGCTAGGATTATTGACTGGAATGTTCATTTCAAAAACCAAAGCATGGGTACAATTGGAACATGCAATGACACCTTCTCCCTTACACCAACTTCTTTGGATTACCAGCAGGCATATCTCATCCTCATGTAAAACCCACCCTCTCATTAACGCTACGTTAGTAACTTTCAGAGAAGCCTGCTGTAAAAATAAAATCTCGTCTATAACAGGTCCCCTGACACCGATTCGCCAAAATCCAGACTTCTCACCAGGTATGTCTGCCTCTTTTCTCCTAGACGTCTGGCCGTATCCCGCTATCCGCGCAGAACAATTTTTTCACAGAGGCCATCTTCTCACCCTGCAAGCACTCTCTTCCTAGATGATAAATAAGTAATTCCCGTTCTGGACTTACACCCAAATTCGACACTTTCTTGACAGATCTTAACCCAGAACTGACTGGTCCCGACAGCTTTCACTGTTCGAGTCAATATGTTTAAGACAAGAACCCCAAAGAACCTAATCTCTGACATATATGCTATGCTCTTCGTTGATCATGACCCTAAAGCTAATGCAGCAAGCCGCAGGTGGGAACAAGAGCTATCCTTAGATCTCACCAAACCCGAGTGGGAAAATATCTACGCATATATTCACAAGGGGACAGTAAACGTCCACATGCAAGAAAACTGATTCAAATTATAGGACTCCCCTTAAACTACATAAGAGCTCACCTACAGTGAAGAGTTGGGTTCACTTTTGCACATTTGGTGGTCCTGCCCTCAAATCCAACCATTCTGGAAAAAAGTCCATCTTCTCACCAATCAAATTACCACTTTTGCCTTAGAGTATTCTCCGGCACAATTCCTGCTGCACCACTCCACAATGCCAAGAAAGTCATACCTACGCTCTTTAGCCATGCATCTTGTGAATGCGGCCAGGTTGTGCATTCCAGCCCGATGGCGAACATCAGATCCCCCGACTATTGCAGACTGGTTTTTAACGAATCACAAAAATCGCAGAAATGGAGGAACTTGTCCACCAAGCAAACGATATTCCCTCTAAATTCTTGAGCACGTGGTCTTGTTGGAAACATTTCATCACGACAGATGACTACAAGAAGCACCTAGCATAGCTGTCTACCCAAACCTCGGGCGGGAGAGAAGACGGGAATTAGTGTCCCCCTTTCCTTCAAAGAGCACTTACGACACGCACACACCCATCTCACCCCTTACTCCCTCGCTAGTACCTCTGCCCCCCCCCCCTTTTTTTTTTTTTTTTTATCCCTACATCTTCCCTCCTAAGTGTGCAATCCCCACCCACAAAGGAACCATGAGTGTCTTACCTTAGTCCCAAAGACCCCCCATTTGCGATAAGCTTGATATATGTGCTACACTATGGGCCTTTGAACAAGGGAATTCTCCTTATACTTCACTTTATCTTATTATGTTTTGGTTTGCTTGTTATACTCAACCAGTTTAATACCTTGTAACAGGATTACTAGATGTATGACACTAGTGCTATTGTGTGTGTCATACTACACTTTACGAATATGTTAGCAGGATTCTGTTCACTGCTCATTGTTCTTACAGCAGCCGCGCCTGCAACCACGCTTATTGCTGTATACAGTCTATTAAAACAATAAAAATTGATCCAAAAAAAAAAGAACTAAGCTAATTATGAAATCATGAGACCCGTCACCCAATTTGCCAAAAAGGAGATCCAATCGGATTGGTCACCAGGAGGAGGAAGGAGGAGACGCTGGGGAACTGAGACAGCAGCAGCCCGCAGCACGGTGAGAAGCCGCCGCCCAGGGCGCTGCATTTGAGATGGGGTAAGTGCTGGGCCCTGACTGACTGACCGACGGGGGGGGGGGGGGGGTTGTGGCAGAAGGTGGATTATTTGCCGCTCCCCCAAAAAAAAACCACCAGCCACCACTGGTTGTCACCTTCATGTATGCTGTGCGTGCTTGTACTACCGTGGGATGAGAAGATGTTGCAGGTGGTGTGGCTATCATCATTGCCACTGCTGAATAACAAGCCCCTAGCTTGCCAGTCAGCAGCTGGCCACACCCAGCCCTGCCCACTGCTTTCTGGATTGATCGCACTATCTTTATACTTTCTCACAACAGATTTCCTCTAAAAGGGAAATATGATGACTCAAAATTGAAATGAATTTGTATATATTATAACAGTATTAAAGTAGAAATATGAAAAGGTAGTTTGCACCCCTCTGAAAAAAGTGGGACTTTAAATTGGCAAAGACACTAATAAATTGGTTAAAAAATAGATTTATTTAACAAAAAAGACAGAAAGACTATGCTAAAAAATCATCTTCACATGATGATTAATGAAACAAACACTGACCATAGCACAATTACACATAAAATGATATCTTGCAAATTAAATATGACGGTACATATACAAAGTAGTTTCACTCCAATGTCCGATAGTACTTTCCAGTGTCCAATATCCGGGATAAGTCCTAGCGGTACCAACGCGTTTCAGGTTCAAAATCCTTTCATCAGGGGTAATTATATAGGAGGATTTATATTCTAAACCAGGTGAATGGCACCGTAATCAAAACAAAAAAAATATAGTAGTAAAGTAATATTGCAGCAAGAGTAAAAAATGGCGTTGTCAGTGGATGGCGTGTATGGAGGTTTTAATTCAACCTGGAGTATTTTTGGCCCAGCAGGGGAAGAGCAAACAACCTGGTCCTTCCGATGGAAGTTTAAATAGGTGTAGACACAAAGCTTGCAATCTCAAATGAGGGGTCTTGCAATAAATTGAGGATTATAGTCAGAATCCTGCATCAGTAATAAAGCTGCAGTGAGGTAGTCACTATCGTTTGTTCAAGCTGGGTTAGGGGGGTCCGTGAGGCACGCCATCTACACTGACAAGGTCTGGTTTCTTTATGTAAAGTAGAACTATAGGCAAAACTTTTTTTTCTTCATTTTGGATAAAGCAAGAGAGGGTTATAACCCTTGTCAGATTTTTTTTCGCCATCTGTGTCCCATTGAGATTTCCCTTCACTTCCTGTCCCATAGCCAAAGAGGAAGTGAGAGGAAATCCTTGTAAATCAAGGGAATTTCTTGGGGACCCCCAGGTCACCAGAATGAATGTACCCATTGGAAGATTTCCCCTCTATTACTTTTCTGGGGACAACCCAAACATTGGGTAATTTCTCTTACTTTCACTTTCAATGACAATGGTAAACATGACAAATAGAGAGGATGAATCGCCTTTACAGGGGCACAGACAGCAATAAAAACTGGCAGGTGTTCTAATCCCTCTCCACTCTATCCAAAACTAAATAAAAAAGTTTTGCCTTTAGTTATACTTTAACATTTTATAGCATTTTATAACACAATCTACTTTGGTTCTTAAATGAGAACATTTTCTAGGCCTTTTGGTACAGGCATATTTAACCTGCCTTTAAGTGATAGATAACTCTCCAGAAACATGTTTTACGAAATATATGACTTACCTATATTTGCTTCACCATCAGTAAGCAAGACTATTAAAGAGACACTTCTTTCTGGGATTTGGTTTAGTTCACGTGCTTTATCCAATAATTCCACGGCCCTTAGCACAGGATCATTGATATTTGTGGCTGCAAAAAAAATATGTTTAAAAATTGATACACTATATATATATATACGCACACTGTATACCCAACAAGGAATTCAAAGATTCAAAGTTGGCAAAGGAACCTACAAGGCTACTGAGGGTACACTTTGTTGTTGACCAAGTATTTTTCACACACTGAATACCTAACTTGACCTATGTATCGTGACTCTGACTCCTGAGTTAGACACCTGAGTCTGGCTCTGACACCTGACTCTTACTTTTGGCTTTGACCCCCTAACTTTGATACTTGACTTATATTTCTGGGTTTGACACCTAATTTTGACACCTGACTCTACCTCCTGACTTTGACATTTGGCTCTGACTCCTGACCCTGGTACCTGACTATTACTTCTGGGTCTGATACCTGACTCTGAAAGCTGACTACCGCTTAATTTTTTACATTTGATGGTGCTGTCACCTAACTTCTACTCGTAGCTTTGATATCTGACCCTGATACATGGCTTTGACACCAGACTCTTACTCCCGGCTCTGAAACCTAATACTTTTGGGTCTGACACCTGACTGATTCTTGGCTCTGGCACATGGCACTTATGGCAGGAATACACGATAAGAAAATCGGGAGAAAAATTTCCATTCTGTGAATGATCGGACGATTTTCTACTCATTGATGCCCAGCAACTAATACCCGATATCAATATTGTGAACGAAAAAGACAGATTGAAAAAATTGAAAAATTGTGTTGTATCGTTTGTGAATAAACGATATTCTATTTGTTGGTGTGTAGGTCGTCTGAAAAACATCTCTTGAACATTATCACACATGAGCGGAACTAGTAGACGACCCCACTTGTACGTGAGACGTCAATGCTACATATGAAATTAATTGCTCTTTTAAAGATTTTTTTTTGATTGGTTAATGTTTGCGACGATTTTGACCAACGAACGCTGTTACGTTGGTCGGCGGTCGAGTGATCGTTCGATTTTCTAACCGTGTATTTGTGCTATTACTCCTGGCTCTGACTCCAGACTAACATCCGGCTCTGAATGAGTCTTGGTTCTGGCACCTGGCACTTACTCCTGGCTCTAGCACCAGGCTCTGACTCATGTCTCTGACACCTGACTGATTCGTAGCTCTGATACCTGATTCAAGTCAAGTTTAACTGTGTATATCATGGACAATTTGCAGCCATCCTGTCCGGGTTACACCCTGGCAACTCCTGTGCAGAATGACAGGTGCAGGTTAAATAGATTTGGACAAAGGAATGGAAAGTCCCTTTTCCTATTATGACCTAGATGAACTTCCAATGGTAATAACTGCTGCTGAGAGGAGAAAAATAAATCAAAATGTGGATAAAGGTTAAATAGAAATGTCAGTCAAAACAACATGGTAGTAAAAAATGTAAAAATAACTGTAGTTTCAAAACAACTATCAAAAGGTGCTGAATGTTATCTTCCCTGGGTCACCTGATCTGCTGCCAGAACCCCCTGAAATCTTTTTGTAAGTCCTGACTTTAAAGTGGGAACTTGCACAGAGCGATACAAGCTCTCTGCCTTGTATGACACAGCACTTGGATCTAGCAGTTGGCTGGTCAAGCACCACATTTGCCCCATACCAGTACCACATTCAGGGCAATCTTTAATATTGATTGGACCCTGGGCAAACATTTTCTTGAGCCCCCCCTCCATGTAATTTCACTCTCCTTCCACTCTGAACATAAAATAAATAGCTATCATGTACCAGGTGCTGGAGGTCAATGGAGAGAGGGCTCCCTTTGCAGGTAGACTCAAAATCAGTTTGCTGAATCAGATCAGGCAGCGATTGCGATTGGTTGCCAGAGGTTACAGTGTATCATTACCGCTCACTGACTGGCTGCTAGAGGTTACAGCACACATTATGGCTCACTGATTGGTTGCTAAAGGTTACAGCACATTATCTCCTCGCTGCCTGTACACCATGGAATGGGGAGGTAAAGAGACCCATCAATAGACAGAAAACTCCTAGGGATCCTAGGACTCCTGGGATCAGTGGCAATGCTGGGGGAGGGGGGTGTGATCAGCGGCAATGCTGTGGGGTTGATGGGATCAGTGGCAGTGGTGGGGGGATGGGGTTAGTTAGGGGGCAGTACACTGTGGCAAATTTGGAATAATGTAGAGCAAACATGGAAATCTTTGGCAAGTATATAGTGGGGAATTCTACACTGACCACTAGGGATGAGCTTCGTGTTCGAGTCGAACCCATGTTCGACTCGAACATCGGCTGTTCGATCGTTCGCCGAATTGCGAACGTTATGGGCCGTTCGCGCTAAATTCGTGTGGCGCGTCACGGCCCATAATTCACTGCGGCATCGCAGTGCATTGCTGGCTGATGATTGGCCAAGCATGCACTATGACCCGCATGCTTGGCCAATCACAGCGCCGTCAGTAGAGAGAGCTGTAATTGGCCAAAGCCAGGGTGGCTTTGGCCAATTATGGCTCAGGGGATTTAGTACACACCCCACACTATATAAGGCCGCCTGCACGGCGGCCCTGTGTAGTGTGTGTTCCGGTGTGCTGAGAGATAGAGAGAGAGAGAGACAGTGTCATTTGATTTGAGTTAGATAGATTAGGCAGAACAGTCAGTCAGTTAGCTGCACTTACAGTGTATTGTGTATATATATGCATCCCAGGTGTTGCATATATATATATACACTGTATTCAGTTTAGCTAGATCCGTTCCTGTTATCTTCTATCTAGACTATTTACATTTAATGCAGTGCGTCCTGCTCACAGTGTTCAGCTAGATCCGTTCCTGCTATTTACATTTAGTGCAGTGCGTCCTGCTCACAGTGTTCAGCTAGATCCGTTCCTGTTATCTTCTAGACTATTTACATTTAGTGCAGTGCGTCCTGCTCACAGTGTTCAGCTAGATCCGTTCCTGCAATTTACATTTAGTGCAGTGCGTCCTGCTCACAGTGTTCAGCTAGATCCGTTCCTGCTATTTACATTTAGTGCAGTGCGTCCTGCTCACAGTGTTCAGCTAGATCCGTTCCTGCTATTTACATTTAGTGCAGTGCGTCCTGCTCACAGTGTTCAGCTAGATCCGTTCCTGCTATTTACATTTAGTGCAGTGCGTCCTGCTCACAGTGTTCAGCTAGATCCGTTCCTGTTATCTTCTAGACTATTTACATTTAGTGCAGTGCGTCCTGCTCACAGTGTTCAGCTAGATCCGTTCCTGCAATTTACATTTAGTGCAGTGCGTCCTGCTCACAGTGTTCAGCTAGAATCGTTCCTGCTATTTACATTTAGTGCAGTGCGTCCTGCTCACAGTGTTCAGCTAGATCCGTTCCTGTTATCTTCTAGACTATTTACATTTAGTGCAGTGCGTCCTGCTCACAGTGTTCAGCTAGATCCGTTCCTGCTATTTACATTTAGTGCAGTGCGTCCTGCTCACAGTGTTCAGCTAGATCCGTTCCTGTTATCTTCTAGACTATTTACATTTAGTGCAGTGCGTCCTGCTCACAGTGTTCAGCTAGATCCGTTCCTGTTATCTTCTAGACTATTTACATTTAGTGCAGTGCGTCCTGCTCACAGTGTTCAGCTAGATCCGTTCCTGCTATTTACATTTAGTGCAGTGCGTCCTGCTCACAGTGTTCAGCTAGATCCGTTCCTGTTAAATTCCTACTGACCGGCAGGCTTGTCTGGTTACAGTATATAAAGCTACCTGAAGAAAATTACAGGTGTTCTATTTGATCCTATTAGTACCACGGTCAGGCAGCTAGACTATTTACATTTAGTACAGTGCGTCCTGCTCACAGTGTTCAGCTAGATCCGTTCCTGTTATCTTCCTACTGACAGGCAGGATTGTCTGGTTACAGTATATAAAGCTACTTGAAGAAAATTACAGGTGTTCTATCCCAGCTTAGTGCAGCTACAGGCCATTAGTATGTCTGGAAGGCCAAGAAGGAGAGGCAGACAGTCACAAGCCAATAAGAGAGGGCAAGCAGGCTCTGTGTCTAGTGCTGGTCGTGGAGACGGTGCATCCTCATCAGCACGTGGCCATGGGACACGCTTGGCCTTTTTTTCGGCAGCTGGCCATGTTGAGCCGCAACATGCGGAAGACTTGGTCGAGTGGATGACCAAGCCGTCCTCATCCTCCTCATCCTCTCTCACCCATGCCCAGGGTGCTTTGTCTGGCAAAGCAGCGGCCTCTTCCCTCAGCTCAATGTCATCAGTGACTCCTTCCCTAGCTCCACCATGTCCTCATGAGGATTCCCTCGAACTGTTTGACCACAGTGTTGGGTACATGCTCCAGGAGGATGCCCAGCGTTTGGAAGGCTCTGATGACGATACTGAGCTCGATGAAGGCAGTAACATGAGCGCGGACAGAGGGGGTGCCCAAGAAGGACAGCAATCTGGCAGTCATGCTCCCCCTGCTGCAGCATACTGCCAGGTTTGCTCCAGTGATGAGGAGGGAGGGGATGATGAGGTCACTGACTCAACGTGGGTGCCTGATAGGAGAGAGGAGGAGGAGGAGGAGGAGGAGGCGGCAGCACATCACCAACGAGGCAGGATGCCCTCCAGGGGCCAGCCTAAGGGCAGCACATTGACTGCATCACACCCCAAAGCTCCACATGTGCAGGGCGCTGCAGTCTCTGCGCGTTATTCAAAAAGTTCTTTGGTGTGGGCCTTTTTTGAGACGAGTGCATCAGATCGCACCGCTGCCATTTGCAACATATGTCTCAAGCGTATCTCGCGTGGCCAAAATATCTCCCGCTTGGGTACCACATGCTTGACCAGACATATGTTGACCTGCCATGCAGTTCGTTGGCAAGCGTATCTAAAAGACCCACACCAAAGAACAAAGAGGATCTCTCCTTGCTCCTCATCAGCTGAGATTTCCAACCCCACTAGACCTTCAGTCCTCTCTGAGACCTGCAGTGAGAGGAATGAAGGTGTAGAATTAGGTGTGTCACAGCCAAGTACTTGTGGGCAATCTGCTTTTGGTACACCGACGTCAGATTGTACCAGGCAAATTTCCCTGCCCCAGCTGCTGCACCGCCGAAAGAAGTTTGCTCCCAGCCATCCACATGCCCAGCGGTTGAATGCTAGCTTGGCAAAATTGCTAGCACTTCAACTGCTGCCTTTTCAGTTGGTAGACTCTGCCCCCTTCCGTGAGTTTGTGGAATGTGCGGTTCCTCAGTGGCAGGTACCCAAACGCCACTTTTTCTCACGGAAGGCGATTCCGGCTCTCTACCGGCATGTGGAAGGCAATGTCCATGCCTCGCTGGACAGGGCGGTCAGCGGTAAGGTGCATATTACCGCTGACTCATGGTCCAGCAGGCATGGACAGGGACGTTACCTAAGTTTCACGGCGCATTGGGTGACTCTGCTGGCAGCTGGGAAGGATGCAGGACAAGGTGCAGTAGTGTTGGAGGTTGTTCCGCCACCACGCCTCCAAAATGCTGATTGTGACACACCTCTCTCCTCCACCCCCTCCTCTTCTTCTTCCTCCATGGCCTCTTCCTCGGAACCAGCGGTGCTCCGTAGGCGTTCAAGGGGCTACGCAAGTACGCAGGCCAAAAGATGCCATGCGGTGCTTGAGCTGGTGTGCTTGGGGGACAGGAGCCACACTGGGGCAGAGGTTCTGTCAGCTCTGCAGGGGCAGGTTCAGAGGTGGTTGACGCCACGCCAACTTAAGGCAGGAATGGTGGTTTGCGACAATGGCACCAACCTCCTCTCTGCCCTCCGACAGGGACAAATGACCCATGTGCCCTGTTTGGCTCACGTCCTTAACTTGGTGGTGCAGCGGTTCTTGGGCAGGTACCCGGGCTTACAGGATGTCCTGAGGCAGGCCAGGAAAGTCTGTGTGCATTTCCGCCGGTCATATAATGCCAGTGCTCGGCTGACGGACCTCCAAAAGGAGTTTAACCTGCCCAAGAACCGCCTAATCTGTGACATGCCCACCAGGTGGAACTCAACGTTGGCCATGCTGCAGCGGCTGCACACGCAGCAGAGGGCCATCAATGAGTACCTGTGCGACTATGGCACCAGGACAGGGTCAGGGGAGCTTGGTTTTTTTTCCCCACGCCAGTGGGCCATGATCAGGGATGCATGCACTGTCCTGTCACCATTCGAGGAGGCCACGAGGATGGTGAGCAGTGACAGTGCATGCATCAGTGACACTGTCCCCCTTGTCCACCTGTTGGAGCACACGCTGCGTGGAATAATGGACAGGGCACTTGAGGCAGAACAGAGGCAGGAAGAGGAGGACTTCCTTAGCTCTCAAGGCCCCCTTTATCCAGACAGTGTTCCTGCGTGCCCGCCGATCACACAGGAAGAGGACGAGGAGGAAGAGGAGGAGGAGGAAGATTGTGTCAGTATGGAGGTGGAGCCTGGCACTCAGCATCAGCAGCAGTCTTTAAGGGATCAGTCCCAAGAAACACATGGACTTGTACGTGGCTGGGAGGAGGTGGCTGCAGACCATGTCGTTCTTAGTGACCCAGAGGACTCCGGACCGAATGCCTCAGCAAACCTACGCTGCATGGCCTCCCTGATCCTGCAAAGCCTGCGTAAGGATCCTCGTATTCGTGGTATCAAGGAGAAGGACCAATACTGGCTGGCAACCCTCCTTGATCCACGTTACAAGGGTAAGGTTGCGGACCTTATCTTGCCATCGCAGAGGGAGCAGAGGATGAAACATCTTCGGGAGGCCTTGCAGAAAGGTCTGTGCAACGCGTTCCCAGAGACTGGGAGGTTACAAACTCCTGTTTCTGGACAACGTGTTGCTGAGGCTTCGGTCAGTCAAAGAAGGAGCGGTGGAGAAGGTGGCCGTCTGACCGATGCGTTCAGACAATTTTTTGGTCCGCAGCCCCAAGGTATGATCGGTTCCAGCAACCATCGCCAGCGTCTGTTTTACATGGTGCAGGAATACCTAGGGGCAAGATCAGACTTGGACACCTTTCCCACCGAAAATCCTCTGGGTTACTGGGTCTTGAGGATGGATCACTGGCCAGAGCTTGCACAGTATGCAATTGAGCTACTGGCCTGTCCTGCATCCAGCGTTCTTTCGGAACGCACATTCAGTGCTGCTGGAGGCGTGGTAACCGATCACAGGGTGCGTCTGTCCACCGACTCGGTCGATCGGCTGACCTTCATAAAAATGAATGAGTCTTGGATCACCACCAGCTACCAAGCACCTGATGCTGATGTAACCGAATAATTTTTTTTGAAATCTCAGATCCCTTCAAAGACTGCCTATGCTGATGCTGAGTGACTATCCCTGAGTAATTATCCTCTTCCTCCTCAATCATCACGCTGATAGCTTGTAAGAACATTTTTGGTTCTGGGCGCCACCACCAGTGCCTAAGGCACAATTTTTCAGCCCCTGTTTAACAGGGGCGTGTAATTACAATTTTTGATGTAATACTTTGCAGCAGGGCTCGTTCCTGCATTCCAACTAGAGTGTCTGTGAGGGGTTGCAGTGTTGTGGCACCAGCACCAGTGCCTAGGGCCCAATTTTTCTGCCCCTGTCTAACAGGGGCGTGTAATTACAATTTTTGATGCAATACTTTGCAGCAGGGCTCGTTCCTGCGTTCCAACTAGAGTGTCTGTGAGGGGTTGCAGTGTTGTGGCACCAGCACCAGTGCCTAAGGCCCAATTTTTCTGCCCCTGTCTAACAGGGGCGTGTAATTACAATTTTTGAAGCAATAATTTGCAGCAGGGCTCGTTCCTGCGTTCCAACTAGAGTGTCTGTGAGGGGTTGCAGTGTTGTGGCACCAGCACCAGTGCCTAAGGCCTAATTTTTCAGCTCCTGTTCAACAGGGGCATGTAATTACAATTCTTGATCTAATATTTCACAGCAGGGCCCTGTGAGGGCTTACAGTGTTGTGGCCACAGCAACACCTAAGGCCCAAATTTCTGCTGAGTATATAGGGCAGGACCCTACTTTCAAACATCTAACTTACAAACGACTCCTACTTGCAAACGGAAGGAGACAACAGGAAGTGAGATGAAATCTACCCCTAGGAAGGGAAATTCTCTCCTGTAAGAGTTAATATGGGAAAACAATTTCTCCTTTCCACTGATGCTTTCCAATCCTTGTTCCACAAAAAAACCCAAATTTTCAAAAAACATTTTTCATTGGGACAAAAAAGTGAGGTGAAATCTTCTGAAGAGGAGGAAAGACAGCAAAACAAATGTCACAGGGGTGATAACCCTTCCCTATGTTTTCCAAAAAGCTTAGAAAAGATTTTTTGGCTGGAGCTAAACACGTTAAAAATGTTCAAAATTACAAACAGATTCTACTTAACAACAAACCTACAGTCCCTGTCTTGTTTGCACCGCCTGTATACTGCTGTTCAGAGTATATAGGGCCTGGTGGCCCCACACCTTTCCTTATTTTAATTTGGGTGCGGGGTTCCCCTTAATATCCATACAAGACCCAAAGGGCCTGGTAATGGACTGGGGGGTACCCATGCCGTTTGTCTCACTGATTTTCATCCATATTGCCATGACCCGACATGACATTAAACCCGCAAGCAGTTTTAAATGAGATTTTTTCCTTTAAAAATGACATTTGGTGCAGGGACTGTTCTAAACATGGGAAACACGCGTCACTTTACAGGCATACTATAGACACCCCCCAGGTACGATATTTAAAGGAATATTTCACTTTTTTTTTTTTACTTTAAGCATCATTAAAATCACTGCTCCCGAAAAAACGGCCGTTTTTAAAAGTTTTTTTTGCATTGATACATGTCCCCTGGGGTAGGACCCGGGTCCCCAAACCCTTTTTAGGACAATACCATGCAAATTAGCCTTTAAAATGAGCACTTTTGATTTCGAACGTTCGAGTCCCATAGACGTCAATGGGGTTCTAACGTTCGTGCAAACTTTCGGTCCGTTCGCGGGTTCTGGTGCGAACCAAACCGGGGGGTGTTCGGCTCATCCCTACTGACCACCAATGTAATGGGGAATTTACACTGACCACCAATGTAAGGGGGGATTTACACTGACCACCAATGTGAGGGGGGATTTACACTGACCACCAATGTGAGAGGGAATTTGCACTGACCACCAATGTGAGGGAGAATTTGCACTGACCACCATGTAACGGGGGATTTTACGCCACCCACCAATATAAAGAGGGATTTCTACACTGTCACCAATGTAATAGGAGCATTTACACCAACCACCAATGTAAGGGGGAATATACAATGACCTCCATGTAACAATGGTTGCCAATTTACACTGACAACCATTGTCAAGGAGATTTGTACTGACCACCAATGTAAGGTGACACTTCTACACCGACCACCAATGTTAGGGGGGATTTACACTGACTACCAATGTGAAGGGGGATTTACACTGACCACCTGTATAAGAGCAATTCTGCACTTGCCACTAATGTAAAGGGAAATGTACACTGATCACCAGTGTAATGAAGAATTTACACTGACAACCAATGTAATGGGGGATTTTACATCAACAACCAATAAAGGGGGATTTCTACACTGGCCACTAATGTAAGGGGGTATTTATGCTCACCACCAATTTAAATGGGGCTTCTACATGGATCACCAATGTAAGGGCAGAAACTGACCACAAATGCAAGTTTGGATTTTTGTACCGATTACCAATATAAAGAGGAGTTTCTCTGACCACCAATGTAATGGGGATTTACACTCACCACTAATGTAATGGGGATTTACACTCACCACCAATGCAATAGGAGCATTCACAGTAACCACCAATGGAGGGATTTACACTGACCACTAATGTAACTGAGACATTTAGCCAATGTTCACATTTTTCTGTGTCTGGAACGCATGCAAAATCACTTTCCTGACATCACAGAAACGTGCTGCCCTTTAGCAGATACACAGCAGTGTCATTAGCTATGATTAACCTCCCTGGCGGTATGATTATTTCAGATTTTAGGTGCTGAAAGCGGTACAATTATTTTGCACAGAAATATGGCGTTTCATATTGTAGGCCTGTAATTCTTAGGAATAGTTCACTTAAATCTGTCCAAACAAGAGTCTAGTAGACATCCCGGGTATGATAAAGTTTGAAAAACGAAATAAAAAATTATAATATAATAAATAACTATAAATAATTAAAACACATAATAATATAATAATAATAAAAATTATATAATAATGTAATCAAATCAAAAACACTGAAATTTGCACAGTTGCAGAATTTTAGCTTTTATTACTTTTAGTGTTTGATGATGGATCTCCCCACAAATCACTATCGCTCAATTCTGCAAGTGATTATAATTTATTATCGCTTTTTTCTAGCTGGTCTAAAACCACTTTTGATGTAAAGAGACAGTTTTGGTTGCTATGGACAATCTCCAGTTTCCTGGCAGAAAGAACAGTTTTATATATATAAAACTGCATGCAGGACACTGGGCAGACCACTAGGGACAAAGGGGATGTGTAGTTATTTGATACAGTACTGTAATCTGTAAGATTACAGTATGCTGTATCTATACTATGTGTTTCACTTTTGAATTTACCGCCGAACTCCGTCCCCGTGCGTCGCAACGCTCGCAGGGAACGGAGCTCGGCACTGTGAATCGAGCGAGACACAGCGGCTCACCGATCACAGCGGGGAGACATCGCAGGAACCAGGGGACAAGGTAAGTAATCTCTTCCTGGATCCTGCGATGCAAGCCCGAGTCTGGCTCGGGGATACCGCTTTTGGTATGTAAAATCCACCCCGAGCCAGACTCGGGAATACCGCCAGGGGGGTTAAGCACTATTGAGAGTGTGAAACGCATCAGCTATTTTTGCCTGTACCCTGCTGTTCTCATGAACTTTTGATATTTTTCACAATAAAGGCGTTTTCATTGGAGTGCGACTGTCCAGATCTTCTCTCTTCAGATACACAGCGGTGTCATTAATTGTTAATGACACCCTCATGCATCTGCTGAGATGTGCATATTCACATGCACCAAAATTCACGGCACTGTGGCACCATGTTATTTTGAAAAAGGGTTCCACCTCCAATTTGCTAACTTTTGCAGAACAGGCTGATGTTGGGCCTAATGACCACAGTTGTAGGCAGGACTTTCAAGCATTTTACCTCCCCAGTGGGCAGCATTCAGCAGAAGTGATGGTGGATGTGACCTCAGGGGGGCATGATATATATGGGCAGCATTAGTAACAGAACTTCACATGAAGATATCAGGAGACAGCACGAGACTAAAACTTCAAGAGACAAGGAATTTAAACTTGGATAGTTGGCAAGTATAAGGCAGCTGCTTTGGTTCCCCTAACAATGATGGGGCCCAGGGCAGCTGCCCCTTTTGCCCTGCCCTAAAGACGGCCCTGACCACATTTATCAGTTGGCTAAAATTGTGAATTGGGGTGGTGTAGGAGAAGATTATTTTTAATAACAGAGTTGTTTTATAGCCAGTGTGTAGTAGATTATATTTATTTGTCGTGTTTACATACCATACCCATCTGTAATTTTTCTGACAAAGTCCTTGGCTTCTTTCAGGTTTTCTGGTGTTGCTTTCACCAAAGAAGGTTTCCACACATCAATATTATTGTCAAATAGTACAAAATTAAATTGATCATGTTCTGTGGTGTCCTTCAAAATTTCAAGTAAGGCTTCCTTTGTCTAAATATAGATATCACAGTAATACATACATTTATTATTAAAATAAAATTTCATTTAGATAGGGTAGATAAGTAGAGGGACAGGTGATAGTAGCATAAAATGTCATTAAAGCCCTTGTGCAAGAACAGCTGTTGTATGGTGGGAAGTGTTCAGTGTATTGTGGTGAATAGTGCAATGTGCTAAGTGTACTGGATTCCATTTTTTTCTTTAGAACCAGTAGGTTTTCATAAGAACTTACAGTGCACACCGATATTTACCATTTGCATGATTGCATTTATAACTAAAATATGTACTGATATATACAGCATATTAGATGTTTTGGCTGACCCTCCCCTTTTAGGTTTGATATGCCTTTTGTAGGATTCACCTTTATTCAGATTGTAAGCCATTAAGAGTAGGGCCCATATATATATATATATATATATATATATATGAGCCAGAAGCAATAACTTCTTTTTAATTTGGGATAGTGTAGATGCTGTGAAATCCCTGTCAAGTTCTTATTGTTGTCTGTGTCTCCATAAAGGAGATGCACTCTCTACTTGTCTTGGTGAACATTATCACAGGCAAAAACCAAAATGTTACAGTTTTGTAGGATTCACCTTTACTCAGATTGTAAGCCATTAAGAGTGGGGCCCATATATATATATATATATATATATATATATATATATATATATATATATATATATATATATATATATGAGCCAGAAGCAAGACAAGAACTTCTTTTTAATTTGAGATAGTGTCGATGCTGTGAAATCCCTGTCAGGTTCTTGTTGTTGTCTGTGTCTCCATAAAGGAGATTCACTCTCTACTTGTCTTGGTGACCATTATCACAGGGGAAAACCAAAATGTTACAGTTGTCACACAAACAGCAAAAGAGGGCTAAATCTTTTGTTGAGCATACACATTCTGGAGACAACTGTCTGAGATGGTATTTCCCCTTACTTTTAAAAGATTTTCTTTCATTTACCTTTTCGTCTTCAGGACAGAAAGTGAAAAAATCTCATAATGGGACAAGACAGGGATGCCCATTGTCACCCTTATTATTCATTCTCACATTAGAACCACTAATTCGCATTGTAAACAAATTACCCGACATTCATGGTTTCGATATCAAAACAAAACATACAAATGTGCAGCATACGCTGACGATTTACTATTTTTCATATCCCAACCACACATCACTATGCCCAACCTATGTAAGGTATTTTCCCAATATAGCTATATGTCAAACTTCAAAATTAATTACAAAAAATCTGAGGCATTGAATCTGACACTCCCAGAAACCACTTTAAACAACACAAAAAACAACTGCAAATTTAAATGGGAAACAACATATTTAGGAATACAATTAACTCCAAAACTAGATTTGATGTATAAAGCCAACTTTAAACCACTCTTACAAAAGATCACCAAAGACCTAGAGAAGTGGACATTGAAATATTTTTCATGGTTCGGTAGGGCAGCCATAATTAAAATGACAGTCTTACCCAGAATACTATACTTTTTCCAAACAATACCCATATTACTACCTTCAAGCTTCTTTAAATCCTTACACTCTATGCTAAGAAAATTCCTTTGGGCCGCCAAGAAACCCAGAATTAGTTTAAACCTACTAACTATGAATAAACAAAAGGGAGGCATGGGTTTTCCTCATTTTAAAAATTATTATCTAGCCGCACACCTAACTAGAATTATAGATTGGACATGCCACAAAGAGAATAAAGATTGGGTGGGATTGGAGAATAATATGGGACCTATTCCGACATCACATACTCCATGGATACCCTGGAACCTATGCCCAAAACAATTAAAACAACATCCTCTCATTGGGGCCACTTTAAAAAACTTACACACAATCAGAGGCATTTCCTCACCTCATCACTGGGACCATTAACACCTCTGACAACAAACCCTCATTTCTCACCGGGAATGGATGGTTCTATCCAATCGTTTTACAACAGAAACACACCAATTTTAGTGGCACACTGTTTACAGAAAAACAAAATCAACTCTCTACCAGAATTGCAAAAAGAAATAGGACAAAAACCTCTACAACCCAGGGAATATCAACAAATACATGAATTCATTATGAACACTCAAAAACAAAAACATTTCCTTAGACCACTAACACCCTTCAAAACTATTTGTCTTTCAGCTACTACAACCACTAAGAGTGTTTCCTTAACCTCCCTGGCGGTATGATTATTTCGGATTTTAGGTGCTGAAAGCGGTACCATTATTTTGCATGGAAATTTGGCGTTTTATATTGTAGGTCTGTAAATCTTAACAATAACACACTTAAATCTGTCCAAACCAGAGTCTAGTAGATATCCCGGGTATGATAAAGTTTGAAACACAAAAACATAAATTATAATATAATAAATAAAAATAAATAATTAAAAAAAAAAAAAAAAATAGTAATAAAATAAATTTCCCCACAATTCACTATCGCTCAATTCTGCAAGTGTTCTAATTTACTATCGCTGTTTTCTAGCTGGTCTAAAGCCACTTTTGACGTAAAGGGACACTTTTTGGTTGCTATGGACAATCTCCAGTTTCCAGGCAGAAAGAACAGTGTATATCATGTAAAATTGCATGCAGGGCATGGGACAAAGCACTGGGGACAAAAGGGATGTGAAATCATTTCATACAGTACTGTAATCTGTAAGATTACAGTACTGTATGTGTTATGCTTTTGACATTTTTTTGAATTTGCCGCCAGGCTCCGCCCCCGTGCGTCGCGCCGCTCGCAGGGAACGGAGCCTGGCACGGAGAGGCTTCGGAGGAGGACAGAGCCCTCGGACACTGCGGGTGACATTGCAGGATCCCGGGGACAAGGTAAGTAACGCCGCCCCAGGATCCTGCAATGCGATCCCGAGTGTGGCTCGGGGTTACCGCTAATGGTACTGAATTTTAACCCCGAGCCACACTCGGGAAAACCGCCAGGGAGGTTAACATACACATGGTTGCAGTTCCAGCGATATACAGGAACTGAATAGACACAAAACTTTCTGGGAATCAACTTTAAATAAATCCTTTACAAAAGACCAATGGTTACAAGCATGTGTGTTCGCACACAAATGTGCAATCAGTGTAAGATTGCAAGAAACATCATTTAAAATTTTAACAAATTGGTACATAACACCAAAAAAAATACAAAAATGGTTTCCGGCAGTGCCTGGACATTGTTGGCGCTGATAAAACCCTTTAGGAATCAAGTAATAAAGATCATAAAGCATATCACAAAAAGGACAATTCATCTAGATGATGCTTGCTGCCTCATAAATATCACTAATTGCACTCTGAGAAAATACAAAAACTCTTTGACCAGATTCTTAATCACATCAGCTAAAACAGTGATACCAAGACACTGGAGAAGCACCACCGCCCCTACAATTAAGGAATGGCTGGAAGAAATACATCTCCTTAAAGGAATGGAAGAGATCAGAGCAACAACACAAGGGAATATAGAAAATTTTAATAAAATATGGCAACCATGGATTACTTTTAAATATTCTGATTCATATACCACTTTCACATAAAGATAAGCCTTTTATACATAGACCAATATTTTTCCTATAATATATTTATTTTATTTAATTTTTATTTAATTTTCTTTCCTCCTCTTTACTCCTCATTTCTATTACTATATCTATATCTAAGGACACCTCTCAGGGGTCCACAAATTTATTCTCCCTTTCAAAATAAATAACAGATTTTTTCTATACAAAGCTAGAGTATTTCCAAATAATTTATCAATATAACAATAGGTCGGATACGAAACCACCTTGGTGGCCTTACCAGTAAATACTCTATTATTGAAGTCAATTATTCACTGTTATATGAAACTCATGTACAAATGTTATTATGATTGAACAAATGTTATTTTCAAACATTAATAAAAGCTTTTTGTTTAAAAAAAAAAAAAATCTCTCTAATGGAGCATAGACAGCAAAAAAAAAAAAAACTGACAAAGTTTTTAAATATACTTTATCCAGAAGAAACATGTTGACTTTAGATGTACTGTAGTTTAAGACAGTGTTTCTCAACTCCAGTCCTCAATTACCCCCAACAGGTCATGTTTTCAGGATTTCCTGCAGATGAAACGGCTGTGGTAATTACTAAGGCAGTGAAACTGATCAAATCACCTGTGCAAAATAATGGGGAGCGTGGAAACATGACCTGTTGGGGGTACTTGAGGACTGGAGTTGAGAAACATTGGTTTAAGAGAGAAACAAATCCAGTGGAGGAATGTTAAAGTGAAACTTCACTCTCTCAATCAACATTGACTATTTTTAATCCCTATGCTGCTAGCATTACTAAATAGATAGGAAAGTATCATATTTACTTGTTTTAAACTTGTCTTTTGCATTTCTTCAGTTACTTCCTGGTTTCTATACCTAGGCAAATTATGTCATTCATCCCAGTAGTCTTCAGGAGAGGAGTAGGAGTTTTCTCACCCTCCTGTCTGAATTCCTAAGCTAAGGGCAGATGGTTTCAAGAAGTAAATTTTACATGAATCATTGGCCCTTACTCAAGATGGCAACGGCCAGAAATGCTAGGGTGGTAATTTCTCAGCAAAATAAAGAATTGAGATATGGATTGATGGGGGAGTTTGTTTTGCATATTTAAAATTGATTAAGTAGCCTTTTAGGTTTGTGGTGCTCAGATGCAGTGTAGTTTCACTTTAATGAATAACAATAATAAGTATATGTTTATCTGTACCTTACCTGTTCCATCTTTCTACCCTCCATTGATCCACTTCTGTCTATAACGTAAATTACATTTTTTGGCACACTAGCTAATTTTTGGGGTGCGAAAAAGTGAACAAAATATCCATTGACAACCTAAAAAAAGTTAAGAATGGTATTAGTTCAAGCAAATAAGCCAAGGTATAAAGCAGACATCACTAAATGGTGGATCATAGTCCTATCCAGGTCACAATGGCTGAACTAGCAGTATGGGTGTCCTCTCCCAGTCACCCACACCGTCATCATTACTGTAGGATGGAGGGTAGGAGGTGCCTAACGTTTCAAGTTAACAAGTAGGTGATTGGTTGCCAGGACGTAGGGCAGTTCTAGCAACCAATCACCTGCTTATGAACATGAAAAGTTGGTCAGCTTCTGCTCTCTGTCCAGACTTTTTGTGCCTCCCACCTTCTGCCTTGTTCTGTAAGGTAGCACTATGAGGAGGGGGATGTGATGGGGAGGGGGTGGTAGGTGGGGTTGAGGACACTAATGTGAAAGAGGGGATGTGATGTAAAGGGGGCTGAGGACACTGATGCAATCCGGGGGATGTGATGTAAAATGGGCTGAGGACATTTATGTGATCAGGGGGGTGTGATTTAAAGAGGCCTGAAAACACTGATATGACTCCAAGAGTCAAAGAATTAGTCACTATGAACGAGTCTGAGTATGAGAATGAGTCTGCTACAGGTGTGGGCTCACCTCCTTGAAGCACTGACACTGCATGATTTTTGATACTTGTCTGACTTGATGACCCATAGGATGTGTTGGTTCAAACCAATGAATCAATGTGGACTTGTGTGATTAGGTTTGGTTCTCCTTCTATTGATAAGTACTTTTTTCTAGTAACCTGCTAGGTACCCACTGGAGGGTTGCCCTGTCTGTTGTGAGCAGCCTAACCTGAGCTAATGAGCGCCCTGAATGGTTTCATTCTTCTCACTACCTTTATATAAACTAAAATTGAAAGAAAAGTTTGGGAATGTAAAAAAACAAACATAGATAATCACCTAGGTGGATGCAGCTTCACTCCAAGACCACTTAATAAACAGAAAGAAGGCGCCTCTAAGTGCAGAAAGAAAAAAATTGAACCACTTCAGCCCTGGAAGATTTGGTTGCTTAATGACCAGAGCACTTTTTAAAATTTGGCACTGCGCTGCTTTAACTGGTAATTGTGCATGCAATGCTGTACCCAAACAAAATTTGCGTCCTTTTTTTTCCCACAAATAGAGTTTTCTTTTGATGGTATTTGATTGCCTCTGTGATTTTTATTTCTTGGTTTTTGTTATAAAAAATATCCAATAAACTAAATTTTAGTCATATATTTAGGCCAAAATGTATTCAGCTACATGTCTTTAGTAAAAAAAAAATGTCAATAAGCATATATTTATTGGTTTGCGCAAAAGTTATAGCTTCTACAAACTAGGGTACATTTTCTGGAATTTATGCAGCTTTTAGTTTATAACTACCTATCTCATTTCTTGAGGTGGTAAAATGGCAGGGCAGTACAAACCCCCCCCCCCCCCCCAATGGCCCCATTTTGGAAAGTAGACATCCCAAGGAAATTGCTGAGAGACATGTTGAGCCCACTGAATATTTTATTTTTTTGTCACAAGTGATTAAAAAGTGACAACAAAAAAATAAAAATTAAACAAAGTTGTCACTAAATGATATATTGCTCACACATGCCATGGTTATATGTGGAATTACACCCCAAAATACATTCTGCTGCTTCTGCTGAGTATGGGGATACCACATGTGTGAGACTTTTTGGGAGCCTAGCCGTGTACAGGACCCTGAACACCAAGCACCGAATTCAGGATTTCTAAAGGCGTACATTTTTGATATCATTCCTCACTACCTCTCACAGCTTCGAAGGCCATAAAATGCCCAGATAGCACAAACCCCCCCAAATGACCCCATTTTGGAAAGTAGACACCCCAAGCTATTTGCTAAGAGGCATGTTGAGCCCATGCAATATTTTATATTTTGCCACAAGTTGCAGGAAAATTACAAACTTTGTTTTTATTTTTTCCACAAAGTTGTCACTAAATATCTTGCTCAAACATGCCATGGGCATATGTGAAATTACACCCCAAAATACATTTTGCTGCTTCTGAGTATGGGGATACCACATGTGTGAGACATTTTGGAATCCTAGCCGTATACAGGACCCCAAAAACCAAACACCGCCTTCAGGCTTTCTAAGGGTGTAAAATGGTGATTTCACTTCCTCACTACCTATCGCAGTTTCGGAGGCCCTTAAATGTCAAGATAGCACAACCCCCCGCCAAATGACCCCATTTTGGAAATAAGACAATTCAAGCTATTTGCTGAGAGGCATGTTGAGTCCATGGAATATTTAATATTTTGCCACAAGTTTCTGGAAACAATCCATTTTTTTTTTTTTTTTTTTTTTTTTTTTACACAAAGTTGTCACTAAATGATATATTGTTCAAACATGGCATGGTTATATGTGGAATTACACCTCAAAATACATTCTGGTGCTTCTCCTGAGTATGGAGATACCACATGTGTGGGACTTTTTGGCAGTCTAACCACGTACAGGACCCCGAAAACCAATCACTGCCTTCAGACTTTCTAAGGGCGTAAATTTTTGATTTCACTCCTCACTGCCTATGACAGTTACGGAGGCCCTGAAATGTCCAGATAGCACAAACACCCCCCCAAATGACCCCATTTTGGAAAGTAGACACCCCAAACTGTTTGCTGAGAGGCATGTTGAGTATTTTTCAGATCTCACTTTTTGTCACAAAGTTTTGAAGATTGAAAAAAGAAAATGTTTTTCCTTTTCTTTCTTCATTTTCAAAAACAAATGAGAGCTGCAAAATCGTGTCCTGGTCATGGAGGCAGAGAACAAGGGCATATGATGAATTGGGTCAGTGGACCAATATGACCGCAACTCATTTTTTTTAGTTATGCCCATGAGGAGGGATAGGCCCAGGACGGTCTTAAATTCGGAAACCCTAATAGGTCTCCAATCTCTGGCAAGGGTCAACTGGGGATTAGCAGTGATGAATTGACCAGCATACAATTTGCTTTGGTCCACAATAGATCTATAGAGATCTTCAGTGAAAAACAGGGAATAAAAATCAAGTGACGTAAAAACTGTTTCCACCTGAATTCCGGGTTGGCCAGTGAATGGGGGAAGTAAGGGTGTTGCAATAGTAGTGGGCTCCCAATTCGGATTGGCAAATGCAGCAGGAAGGGCACTATGGGCTCGACGGGCCTGTCTTTGTCTTCTTGGTGGCTGCGAGACACTAGTTGTGCTAGCCACCGCACCAGCTTGAACTGCACTTATGGGACTCGCCACGTCACCAAGTGTTACTGCAGTGCTGGATGTACGACCAGGATGTGCTAGGCCGCTGGTGCTTGTCAGTTCACCAGAAGGATGAGCGACACTAGTACTGGCTCTATGCTCCATACAAGAGCCCTGCGGTTCTTGCACCTCAACAACAGCAGAAGAACGGGGTGGGGTACGCCTGACCTTGGCAGGGACCACTACTCCGTCGTTAGAGCTATCTGTCAGGGTGCCGCTGCTGTCTACAGGTTTGTATTCTGAGCTTGAATCTGACAGATGGGTGAGTTCCTCTTCACTATCTGTCATGCTCAGAAACGTGTAGGCCTCTTCACTAGTGTACCTTCAATTTGCCATTTTGGGCTCTAAATTTAGTGGTACACTAGTGAGACTCACAGGAAAAAAAAGCACCTGACTGTCAGCGACTGCTTGAAGCGCTACCAGTTATGTGTTTAGTGTTTTGTAAGTGAGAGTGATCGATTGATATTGCACTTGGGTGGGCTGGGCTAGGCTGGGCAGAGGGGCTAAACGGAGGTGCTAGCAGGTATCTGGGCTGATCCGCTAAAACTGCGTTTTTGGGAACCCTAAACTATTGGGGATGCTAATATAGTTCTGATCAGTTCAAAGATATCGATCCGTGCAGACACTATACTACTAAGGGAGGTGTATGGTGCGTGCGTGGGTGTCAGCGCTACTGGCACTAATCTGACGCTGCCTGGGGTGACGCAGACCCTGACTGATGCTAAAACCTAACTGATGTCACCCGCCGGGTGATCAGGGGGTTAAACCCTTATTGGTAATATATGCTGGATGCACTGACGCTATAAAAAAATAACTAGCTAACCAGCGTCACCCGTAACAATAATACGGTGATCACTGGTGACAGGGGGTGATCAAGGGCTTAAACCTCTATTAGGGGGGTTTAGGGGGGTCCCTAGACCTATCTGGGGCTTTTACTAAGTACTCTAATTCTGATTGGTGTCACAAATGACAACAGTACAGTGATAAAAGAAAAATATGAAAACTGCACTGGGTGACATAGTGACAGGGAGTGAAGGGGTTAACTGGGGGGGGGGGGGTGATATTGAGTTATTTGTGTGCCTATGTGTACTGTGTCAGTGTAGTGTTGGTGCAACTCACGTTTGGATGTCCTCTTTCCTCTCTCTGGAACGGAAAAGAGTTCCACGAGGGGAGATGACATCACTTCCCCGGCCTGTGTTTACACTTACACAGGCAGGGGAGGATTTCATTTGTCAGGACCGATCAGCAGATCCAGGCCAAAAATCATTGGCCTGGGCCTGGAGACTGATCGGTTCTAAAACGAATATGATCGTCGCAGCCACCGTAAGGTAACATTGCTTCGCCCACCCGTGCCATTCTACCGCAGTAAAACTGGAAGGAACCAATCAGCAGTTCCGAAACGAGTCCCATTTTGATGACCGGTTTGCGGTCCACGCTGGTTGCTGGTCCCCTCCCGCTGATGTCACTTCCGGGATTCACGTTCCACACTGATCTTGACAGCGCAATTGCTCCACCGGTGCCTTTAGAGCTGCGGCTTCCACCCGCTGGTCCCTCTGGGACTTTCTGCTGCTGTATAGTGACACCCCTGGGAATCTGTGATATATACTGTGACCATCCTGATGCCAGGTCACCTTCCTTACTTTTTACATGATGCGCTCCCTTCATCATTCATCTTGTAAGTGTTTTTAATCCCTTTGGGATATTATTTCTGCACTTAGGCGCCTTCTTTCTGTTTATTTTGTCCAGTGGCAGAATTACCGGGGTCGCAACAGTTGCAGTTGCGACGGGGCCCGGCATTCCGCCACTGTGGGGGGGGGGCCAGCGGGGTTGCTCTTCACACACGCTCTGAGCGGAGATCGTGTGTCATATAACAATAGCACAGAGAGACACCGGCGGCGGCATTAATATTCTATTTATCGGTCCTCTCTGGCACGGATGAGAGAGGACACACAGCTGATCTCACGGCTCCCCCTCTCCTCTCCTGTGTGCTCCGCGGGCAGTCTAGTGTGAAGCTAAAGAGCTCACATTTCCCGCGAAGCACACAGGAGAGGGGAGGGGGGAGAAGGGGGAGCCGTGAGATCAGCTGTGTGTCCTCCTCTCTCATCCGTGCCAGAGAGGACCGACAAACGTGCTGTCCGGCACTGATGGGATCTAATAGCATTCACTGTGATGGGCACTGATAGCATTCACTGATGGGCACTGATAGAAGGCACTGATAGAAGGCACTGATGGGCACTGATGAGCACTGATAGAAGGCACTGATGGGCACTGATGAGCACTGATAGAAGGCACTGATGGGCACTGATAGAAGGCACTGATGAGCACTGATAAAACGCACTGATGAGCACTGATAGAAGGCACTGACTGATGAGCACTAATAGAAGGCACTGATGGGCACTGATGAGCACTGATAGAAGGCACTGATGAGCACTGATAGAAGGCACTGATGGGCACTGATAGAAGGCACTGATGAGCACTGATAGAAGGCACTGATGGGCACTGATGAGCACTGATAGAAGGCACTGATAGAAGGCACTGATGAGCACTGATAGACGGCACTGATGAGCACTGATAGAAGGCACTGATGGGCACTGATGAGCACTGATAGAAGGCACTGATGGGCACTCATGGGCACTGATGAGCACTGATAGAAGGCACTGATAGAAGGCACTGATAAGCACTGATAGACGGCACTGATGAGCACTGATAGAAGGCACTGATGAGCACTGATAGAAGGCACTGATTAGCACTGATAGAAGGCACTGATGGGCACTGATGAGCACTGATAGAAGGCACTGATGGGCACTGATAGAAGGCACTGATGAGCACTAATAGAAGGCACTGATGGGCACTGATGAGCACTGATAGAAGGCACTGATGAGCACTGATAGACGGCACTGATGAGCACTGATAGACGGCACTGATGAGCACTGATAGAAGGCACTGATGGGCACTGATAGAAGGCACTGATGGGCACTGATAGAAGGCACTGATGAGCACTGATAGAAGGCACTGATGAGCACTGATAGAAGGCACTGATGGGCACTGATGAGCACTGATAGAAAGCATGATGGGCACTGATAGAAGGCACTGATGAGTACTGATAGAAGGCACTGATGAGCACTGATAGAAGGAACTGTTGGGCACTCATGAGCACTGATAGAAGGCACTGATGAGCACTGATAGAAGGCACTGATGAGCACTGATAGAAGGCACTGATGGGCACTGATAGGCAGCACTGATGGGCACTGATAGATGGCACTGATGATTGGGGCACTGATTATCAGTGTAAACAATTTACTGACATTCTTGGCAGTTAACGGCAGTCCTTTCCTCACACAGACACAGTGTGTGAGTAAAGGGCTGTGGATAACCGGCAAGTCTGTTTACATGTGATCAGCTGATCACATGGTAAAGGGCCGATGTGATTGCGCTGGATGCACGTCCCAGGGGTCATGCAGGAAGCACGGTTTTTGGAGGAAGTCCATGGATACTCTCCCAAAATTGGAAGCCCAGGGCTCGGATGGAAGGGGGGCCCATCATGGTTTCTTGCACCGGGGCCCTGAAGGTTCTAGTTACGCCTCTGATTTTGTCACTAGAGATTGCTCCCTTCTTCGAGTGCTGCCCTAAGTGTATGAAGACCTCTCATCATTTGAATATCTACACTCAACATAGACATTTATCTGCTTGGTCCTGCTACTCAGCGCATGGAGATATATAAAACACAGCGCTCTATAGTGTAAAACAAAAATATATATAACAGCAGCCGCATACGTTGTGACAAACAATAAAAAGAAAAAAAAAGAAAAATGCAGCGCTATATAAGTGAAGTGAATATAAAACAATGTATAAAACCATGAGTATTAACCCTGGTGGTGAATCATGTGATAAATGAATCAGTAAATTCTTATATAAAAAGAAGTGAAATGAAAAAAATGCACTTGTGTCGACACACTAAGAAAAACACTTCAGAAGTGGATGATAAAGGTCCTAGGAAGACTGGCAGGGATGGTGTAAGTCCGTAGATGGAAAGCAACGTCAGTGGTATTAAACATCAATGAGTAGAAAAGGATGGGTACTCTTACCAGATGAGGTGGACTCCCCTGTCTATGACATGGAGTCAGTAAAGCAGTAAGCCCCACCCGGGCTATAGAGGGATGGCCGGAAAGCTGGAACTCTCAGGATGCACTTCAACCAACAAACCTCCAACGATCGTCAGGATGGATCATCAAGGCAGGAATTCCAAGACCGTGTAACACAGATGGCCAAAAATATGCAATTTTTCTCATCAAGGTGATATGTAAGAGAAAAATCAAAGCTTCCGCATGGTGCAAGTAAAAACAGGGATTTTTATTGCCAAAAAAGCCATACAAATGTATAAAATAGTGATCACTTAAAAAAACAAACGAAGGCAGCATGGAGAGGGGGTAACCGACCGACGCGTTTTCGACCAAGGGGTCTTCAACTGGGGCATGGACTACCCACTCCATGCTGCTGATATTTATAAATAATGTTGAAATACATGACCAATGGGAGAAGGGAATCAAAGACACATCTCATTGGATCAGTGGCATCAGATAAATCCGGAAATGCATCACTCTATCAAGACAACCAATGGAAAACAGAGTAGAGTGACAAGCAGGTGTGTTCTCCAATAGCACAGCCGGCCAGTCTAGACCGCGCCCCGGAGTCTTCAACCCACGTGTCAAACAAACGGAAATGACGTGGTGGTATAAACCCGCCAAACGTCGCTTCCTGGTCACGTGGTCGGAAGGGAGGCGGCATCACATGACCACACAGCCAAGTCATGGAGTCGCCCCCGCCGTACACTGGGCGAAAGGAAATGACGTGGCGCCGTCCAATCGCCGCACAGCATTTCCTGATCATGTGATCAGAGAGGGAGTAATGTCATGTGACCTCAGGGGGAAGAGACTACGCAATCTATTGCGTGTCCTCACCACGGTCAGATGAATAGATCTCAGCCAATAAAGGCCACGGGTACAACATCTTAACAAAATGATTGTAAAACGATATGTGTAAAAAACAAAACAAAAATCGTCCTTCAAAACGGACAGAGTAATATCAATACTACATACATGATAAAATATGCAAATATATCAGGAATAACCGGCATAACATAAATATATCCAACAAATGAATTGATAAAAAAATATAAAAAAGGAAATTATCTTAAATAATAAAATGTGTTAAGGGGAGATTTATATAGGTGACAAATAGCTAACCTAAGGAACCCCTGAAACCAATAAGGGGAACCAATGAAAAAGGGCATACATCAAATAAGGAACCTGAATGACAACCCGCTGAAAACACATAATAATAAAAACAGCCACTAAGATTGATTGATGAAGGAGTTGAGATCCCACTCCACGTTCAAGCAGAACAGAAAGTAGGACCTCAACTCATAGATCCAGTAAGTTTTGAGGCGTGAAACGCCTCGAAGTCTCGATTCTCCCCTCCAATGAGGGATAAATCTATCACTTGAAAAAGTGTACCTGAAGGATCCTTGTTGTGATATTGTAAATAATGTCGTGGCACCGTATGTTTACTTTTCCCACCTTTGATTCCGGCCACGTGTTCATTGACACGGATGGAAAAAGTCCTGATGGTGCGACCAACATATTGTTTATGACAAGGACAAGTCAATAAATAAACAATATATTGGGAAGAACATGTGGCAAACTGTTTCATATGGTATATATGGGACGTCACAGTGGATGTGAATGTTAGCATCTTTTGCCGCCCGCTGATGTTATGATGACACACATTACACCTGCGACACGGTCTAGACTGGCCGGCTGCGCTATTGGAGAATACACCCGCTTGTCACTCTTCTCTGTTTTCCATTGGTTGTCTTGATAGAGTGATGCATTTCCGGATTTATCTGATGCCACTGATCCAATGAGATGTGTCTTTGATTCCCTTCTCCCATTGGTCATGTATTTCAACATTATTTATAAATATCAGCAGCGTGGAGTGGGTAGTCTATGCCCCAGTTTAAGACCCCTTGGTCGAAACGCGTCGAGCGGTTACCCCCTTTCCATGCTGCCTTTGTTTGTTTTTTTAAGTGATCACTATTTTATACATTTGTATGGCTTTTTTAGCAATAAAAATCCCTGTTTTTACCTGCACCATGCGGAAGCTTTGATTTTTCTCTTACATATCACCTTGATGAGAAAAATTGCATATTTTTGGCCATCTGTGTTACACGGTCTTGGAATTCCTGCCTTGATGATCCATCCTGACGATCGTTGGAGGTTCGTTGGTTGAAGTGCATCCTGAGAGTTCCAGCTTTCCGGACATCCCTCTATAGCCCGGGTGGGGCTTACTGCTTTACTGACTCCATGTCATAGACAGGGGAGTCCACCTCATCCGGTAAGAGTACCCATCCTTTTCTACTCATTGATGTTTAATACCACTGACATTGCTTTCCATCTACGGACTTACACCATCCCCCTGCTAGTCCTTCTAGGACCTTTATCATCCACTTCGGAAGTGTTTTTCTTAGTGTGTTGACACAAGTGGACTTTTTTCATTTCACTTCTTTTTATATAAGAATTTACTGATTCATTTATCACATGATTCACCACCAGGGTTAATACTCATGGACTGGATACATTGTTTTATATTCACTTCACTTATATAGCGCTGCATTTTTCTCTTTTTTTACTGCTACTCAACGCACCCTTATACACACTTTTTAACTCAAAGACTACTGATTGCTCAATTCTCAGTCTTCAGTGAGCAGAGAGCTCAGTGCTGTTAGTCACCAGCTTTCTTCTCTGCCCCTCCAGCGCTCACTGTGGTGTGGTGGGGGCGGGATCGGCTGGCTCAAGCTCTCAGCACTGCACTGAAAGGCTGAGTCAGCTGCTGGTAAGGGATATAGGTGGATCCTGACTTTAAAGCTGGAATCTCTCCAGAACCTGGACCTGCTCTGTGATGTCAGCTGATAGTGGACTTTAGCGTGCTGTCAGCTGAAAACTGGAGTGCAGAACAAAGTGGCTTTGGCCCTCATTCTTCTTTAAAGTCCCTGTGCCTCAAAAACTGATATGACAGGGGGCTGTGATGTAAAGTGGGACTGAGGACAATGATGTAAAGGGGGGACTGTGATATGAAGTGAGGAGCAGATGAAAAGGGTGGAGGTTTTTGAAAGGTGTGTGGATGTGATGTGAAGGGGTGGGGCTGTGATTTGAAGAAGGGGCTGTGATGTAAAGGGGGGTTGGAATGCAAATGTGTCTAAGTATTTTGGCTGACTGCTGCAGGGTTTGGGTTGTGTGTGACATGTGACTTCTTCCATGTGTCATATCCTGTCAGTGTGGGGTAGGTAGGGGTGGGTTGAGAGCCTTGAGCTCCTACAGAATCGCTTTAACAGGTTAGACCTTGTGGTTAAGAATACTGGAATGGACTATACCTATAACCTTCAGGGTGGGACGTCTAATACATACAGCTGGATATGTGAATGACTGACTTGGCAGGTGTCGGCATCCCTGATGTGGTGAGGGACTGAGGTATCAAGTGTCTCCACTTCTCGACTTGGTCTCCATACTGGAGCCCGCTGTGAGGCAGGGTAATCTGAGCCTGGCCCAGGAGTTGTAGAAGAAAACCCTGTTAAATGTGCCAAACAGGTGGCGTCATAGTGAGATGCGGTGTGGGTGGAAAGTGGGATATGCCCAGCCTGCCTCTCTTAAATGCAACGAAATATCAGTGTTTCTGGTCTTTCTGCATAAGTGATTATTCGGACAGAGTCTTGGTGTGAAGTTTTACTTTATTCAAAGAATAATAGCTTGTGGTAACTGCATCTGCCCCTAGGGGATGAAAGTGAGCACCTCCCCTTCAAGGGAGTGCTAAAACAGACCTAATCCCCTTTTTTATCAATTAGCAGCTGGCCACACCTATTCCTGCCCACTTTCTAGATTGACAGCATTGCCTCTCCCACTCTGTCCCACTGTGAGGCTGGGTTCACACTTTTGCGAATTGGATGCGGGAAAATCTCCAGGGCAGCCACATTCCGCACTGGAAAAGGGCTGTGTCTTTGGCTCCGTTTCAGGTCTGAATTCAGGTAAAAATTCGGACCTGATTCGCCCCTAAAACGGACCACGGATGCAGCTAGTGTGAACCTGGCCTGAGCTGTAATATCTGGGAGGGAGAGTGTGTGAGACACAAATGAAGAAGGATTTGCCTCAGTTATGGAAGGCAAAAGAAGTTTTAAGTTTGCTTAATGAGGCTGTGCATCACAAAGCGACTGGATTTGATACTTTTCTAGACTGTCATATGGAATCCTATAAAACTGAACTCCAAGCAAACAGCTAAATAAACATAAGCAATTCATATAAGGTAGCTATTCACTTGCTGTAGGATTTGCATCTCTGCCCATCCAGTTCTGCCAAACAGCCTCTGCTGCAGTTCAGTAAAGCAGACATCCCAAGTCTCCCGCGAGGTGTGGGAGTCTCCCGCATTTCTGCGGCGGCTCCCGCACACCCGCAAGCGCCTCCGGATATCCCGGAAATGATCGGTGCAGCGGGAAACAGCTCTGAACACAGATCTCCCTGTATAGATTTTTAGCTGACAGCCACTTCTACTTCTCTCCCTCCCGTGGCTGTCAGCTAAAAATCTATACAGGGAGATCTGTGTTCATAGCTGTTCCCCTGCCGCACCGATCATTCCCTGCTGGTCCCTGTGTGCTGCTCCCCTGCTCCTCTGGTCCCCTGTCCTTCTCCGCCCCCCCTGTTCTCCTTCGGCCCCCTCCGTGTTCTCCTCTACCCCCCTCGTCCCCCAAGCTGGCTTCCCTCCTCTCCCGCCATGCTGTGGGGGGATCTGTCAGGATGGAGAGCGGAGGAAGGGGCTGGGTAAATATGTCATTTACTGACCCCTTCCTTTTCTGAATTGGATACACTGAGCGAGATCGCTCCTGTGTCCTGTGATAACTAAGCAAAGTAAACTGTGTTACTCTCAGGGCTTGGCTCAGCCCTTCCTTCTAAAAGCTGGCCGCTCAGCTGTTGGCTAATTGCCAGCTCCTATCTCTCCACAGTGACTCACCTGTTGACGATATCCTGCTCGTCAGTCCTGCCTACTTAAGCCGTCCAGTCCAGATGATCTCTGCCTTCGCCTTTGTCACAGCTCTAGAGACGCTCTCCTGTGTTCCTGTTAAAGACTTGCTTGTAGCAGTAAACGGGAAAGAATTCTGGACAGCCGCACTCATAGATTAGCCTTGTTTATTAAGAAAATGACATCAATTATAGGGTAACAGCAGACAGGAATAGAGCTGACGTTTCGCACTAACGTTAGTGCTTACTCATAGCTTAGTGCGAAAGGTCAGCTCTATTCCTGTCTGCTGTTACCCTGTAATTGATGTCATTTTCTTAATAAACAAGGCTAATCTATGAGTGCTACCAGCAATAACCAGCACCTTTAACCTCCGAACCAAGAAGGATTTATTTTGGTCTGTTTGGGCTTTTTTCTGGAGCGGTGATTACTTTTTCTTAAAGACTTGCTTGGCTGACATTCCTTCTGGCTCCAGATCCTGCTTGCTGTTCTACTACGCTCATCTCTGGCTCCCTGACGTTTTGGCTTGTCTGACTATGCGTTCCAATTCCTGAACTCTGGCTATGTTTTCACTACTTTTACTTTGTTTACCTTTTTTTTATTATTTTCAAACATGTGTGATTTAACTGTACTTCTGTCTCAGTTTGATTCATGGTTTCTGACAGTTACTCTGCTTCAGTTTATGAATGGAGAGGCGCTGCTGTCTCCTCTCACGTATGCAGGCACAGAGCGCCTCCTCCCTGAAAATTAGTTTGCCACCCGAAAATTCTTTTTTGCAGGTTGGGACATCTGGTAAAGGGTCTCCTCCGCACCCCCACTCTGGGACTGAACAGTGAAGAAAAAAGCAGCACACTAACGAGCTCTTTAAACCTATCAGCAAAGAGAGCCATAGATTTGCTCCTTGTTCTTTTTCTCCCTCTCTCATTCTGAGCTCCGCTGTACAGGAACTGCAAGAAGCCAATACAGACTCAAATTCAGAAACCTTCATTGCTTGCATTAAAAAATATTAATGTATTTATGTGTAAATTAATACAGCGACGCATTGACCTGCATGATTTATATTTGCTTTGGATTCAGCTTTCATAATAAATGTGTCATATATGACTACAGTATGGCATTTGTATACTTGTGTACATTTTTCTATTTTTGATCTCTTTTATTATCTGAATTCTGAATATGAGATTATATATCTTGCCTGTATGTTTGCAGGTGATTCTCGATTAACATCATATGTCACAGTAAAATCTCCATCCAGTAAGGAAGTTGTACAAGTTGCACAGGAACGTTGCTGATCCAAAGTTGGTTTGAAAGAAACATAGCCCTGAAAATCAAGTCCATTACATGGTCAATACAGTCAGAACCATCATATATGAATGTCTAAAACATATTCAGGGTGTCTTTTTATTTTTTTTTACCTTTTCACACAGCCTAATATAAATAGCATACAATGGCAAAAAAAAGTTTGTGATCCCCTTGGAAATAACTGGTTTTCTGCAGTAATTTGCCATAAACTGTGATCTGATCCTCATCTTAGTCACAGCAATAGACAAACACAATGGGGGTTATTTACTAAAGGCAAATCCACTTTGCACTACAAGTGCACTGCAAGTGCACTTGAAAGTGCACTTGGAAGTGCAGTCGCTGTAGATCTGAGGGGGACATGAAAGGAAAATAAAAAACAGCATTTCAGCTTGTATATGATTGGATGATAAAATCAGCAGAGCTTCCCCTCATTTCAGATCTTCCCCTCTGATTTACAGCGACTGCACTTCCAAGTGCACTTTCAAGTGCACTTGTAGTGCAAAGTACATTTGCCTTTCGTAAATAACCCCCAATGTGCTTAAGTTGATAACACACAAACAATTCTAATTTCTCGCGTCTTTTGAACACACTCCTTAAACATTCACAGTGCTGGAGAAAAAAGTTAGTGAACCCATAGACTAATGCCTGGTACACACTATTCGTTTTTTTTTTAGGCCATTGGTTGAGAGCGCTGATCAGGAGCCAGGCGGCTGCTGGTTTTCAGAAGCCGGCAAAACAGCCACAGCGGATTAGACATTAATGGCTGTGTGTTGAGTTATTATGATGGGACAGCAAACTTACACTGTTATACAAGCTGTACACTCACTACTTTACATTGTAGCAAAGTGTCATTTCTTCAGTGTTGTCACATGAAAAGATATAATAAAATATTTACAAAAATGTGAGGGGTGTACTCACTTTTGTGAGATACTGGGGGTTATTTACAAAAGGCAAATCCACTTTGCACTACAAGTGAACTGCAAGTGCACTTGGAAGTGCAGTCGCTGTAGATCTGAGGGGAAGATCTAAAATGAGAGAAAGCTTTGCTGATTTTATCATCCAATCATGTGCAAGCTAAAATGCTGTTTTTTTATTTACCTTGCATGTCCCCCTCAGATCTAGAGCGACTGCACTTTCAAGTGCACTTGCAGTGTACTTGTAGTGCAAAGTGGATTTGCCTTTCGTAAATAACCCCCACTGTATATATCCTACAAATGTGTCTGATCTGAAGCAGTTTTGTAATGAGGAATGGTCAGAAATTCTACTGGATGCTGTGCAGGTCTGATCCAGAGCTACCAAAAGCACTTGTTTTAAATCATTGCTACCAAAAGAAGTTTGTCCATCTATTTATTCCAAGGGTTCACTTACTTTTTCCTGTGGGACAGAGAATATTTAACCACATAACAAGCGCGCATGCCGATGTATGTCGGCAGACAGTACAGGCAAATGGGCATACCTGTACGTCCCTTTGAATTTGCCGCCGTGCCATCGCGTGTGTGCCGCTAGCTCCGTGAGTCCGACCGCGGGTCCCACGGACTCGATGTCCACGGGGACACTCGCGATTGTCTCACAGAGAGGAAGAACGGGGACATGCTAATGTAAACAAGCATCTCCCCGTTCTGCCTAGTGACACTGTCACTGATCATAGCTCCCTGTAATCGGGAGCGTGATCAGTAATGTGTCACACACAGCCCCTCCTGCCCACAGTTAGAATCACTCCCTAGGACACAATTAACCCTTCCCTAGCCCCCTAGTGGTTAACCCCTTCACTGCCAGTGTAATTTTTACAGTAATCAGTGCAATTTAATCGCGCTGATCGTTGTAAAAATGACAATGGTCCCAAAAATGTGTCAGAATGGTCCGATGTGTCCGCCATAATGTCGCAGTCACGATAAAAATCACAGATCGCCGCCATTACTAGTTAAAAAAAAAATTATTAATAAAAATGCCATAAAACTATCCCCTATTTTGTAGACGTTATAACGTTTGCGCAAACCAATCAATAAATGCTTATTGCGATTTTTTTTTTAACCAAAGATATGTAGAAGAATACGTATTGGCCTAAACTGAGGAAAAATGTTTTTTTATATATTTTTTGGGGATATATATTATAGCAAAAAGTAAAAAATATTGCTTTTTTTTCAAAATTGTCACTCTTTATTTGTTTATAGCACAAAAAATAAAAACTGCAGAGGTGATCAAATACCACCAAAAGAAAGCTCTATTTGTGGGAAAAAAAGGACGGCAATTTTGTTTGGGAGCCGCGTCGCACGACCGCGCAATTGTCAGTTAAAGCGATGCAGTGCCAAATCGCAAAAAATGCTCTGGTCTTTTGCCAGCCAAATGGTCCGGGGCTTAAGTGGTTAAGGGGTGTGTTCAATAAAGACACAAGAGATTAGAATTGTGTGTTATCAGTTTACACACATTGTGTTTCTCTATTGTTGTGATTTAGATGAGAATCAGATCACATTTTATGGCAAATTACTGCATATAACCAGTTAATTCCAAAGGGGTTCACGTACTTTTTTTTCTTGCCACTGTATTTCACAGCAGTAAAGACAGATGCATGTATTCACAGATAGCTCTTTGATATTGCATTCCTCTTAAATGAAAATATAATGGTTTGTTGCTTGCTTGTTTTTTACTGATTTATATTATTTTTATTAAATAGAAGTCTTATATTAAAAAGAAAAGATTATGTAGATGATACATTCTGTTAAGAAAGACTTGCACTGCCTGTATGATTGTTGTAAGCCTGTGTATATGTCAGATGATCCCGTTTCTGCTTGCAGACTAGCAGGTTGTCTCTTGACTGGGTTATTTGTTACTCTGTTTAATCTGATCTCCCTGCCCTTCAGGTGTATTTTAACTGGGTTTTGTGCCTGAGAAATGCTGTTGTTCTTCTTGGTGCTACCCACCTGTTGCCTGCAAGTCGTAATGATGAACTTTGCAACATTTTTTATCTACTGTATCAAAAAGAACTTTTATTTAAATGTTAGTACTGAAAAGAGAAAAAAAATTACCGTTGTAAAAAATAGCAGTGTATTAAACTTTAGAACATGTTAAAAAAATACCTTTTCAGCAGAGAAAGTTTTATGAACAGCCGGTAGTAAATCATTTGTTATGAATGTTGCATTGGCGTCTAGAAAGCTGATGCCTTGAGGTTCATGAATTTGTACTTCAATCTGAAAATGTAAATTTTGGCAAAAAATGTCACATAAATAAAAATTGTTTAATTGTTTAATGAGCCTGCAAGTAATAAGAAATAGATTAGAATTGTGGAGAACTCCATCTACTGTATAGGGGATTGGCAATAGTTTAGTATTGCATTTAGACTTTGGGATGCATTTGGAGCATATTGCCTGTTATTCCGTTCTTCCTCCCTTCTTATCTGTCTTTATGTAATCTTTCCTATAAACCAGGGGTCTCCAAACTTTCTAACCAAGGGGCCAGTTTACTGTCCTTAAGACTTTGAGGTGGCCGGACTGTGGCCGGTGTGAGTAGAAAATGCCCTGGCCTCGATGGGAGTAAAGACTGCCCCATCATTGGTAACAGTGGAAGGAATATTGCCCCATTGTTGGTATTAGAGGAAGAAATAGTGCCCCATCATTGGTGTCATTGGGAAGATTAATGCCCGATTGTTGGTATCAGGGGAAGGAATAGTGCCCCATCAGTCAGTGGGAAGAATAGGGCCCTACAGTTGGTGTCAGTGGAAGCAATAGTGCCCTATTGTTGGTATCAGTGACAGGAATTTTGCCCCATTGTTGGTGTAAAAGGAATAGTGCCTTGTATAAGTGGGAGGAATAGTGTCCCAAGGGCCTGATAAAGGCAAGCAAAGGGCTACATCTGGCCTCTGGGCCACAGTTTGGAGACCACTGCTATAAACTGAAGATAGTGTGGACCAGTGGTGTGATGATTTCTTTTTCAATGATCAGGGACACGCATAAAGAATTTTTTTGCAAATTTAAAGTGTATCCTCACAGGGTGACACTGTGGATACAATAATGTGCCAACGTCCCAATACTGTTTAGAAGAGGAATTGAAAATAGTAAAATGGACTTCATAGGCACACGCATAAGATTTGTAAATAATTAATTGAAGTTTTTAATTGGATAAAGTTAAAATCATTGTATACAAACACATATTAAAAAGAAAGAAAAAAAAAGCATTACAATGTTGAATGACCCCAAAGACTAATAACACCTCCAAGATATATAGAAATATCTTAAACAAATTTGGTGCAATAATAGGAGTAATCAATAGCTGCATCCAATGGAAATAAAATGCGTGGAGTAGTTTAGTCACAATATGAGGTCGCACAGAAAATTCACTCTACATGTTACGCGCATAGGTTTGCTTCTTTAGGAGCTTGCAGATCTAATAGATGTGTAAAGAAACATCACATAAGTATATCATAATATCCAAGAAATAAAACAAAAACAGATATAAACAATGAAATGATAATTTTGATAAAATCCAGCGGAGTACAAAGCCCAAATCCAGTGACCACTAGGGGGCAGGAAGCAAATACCTCCTGTGGAGACACATCTATATATGTAAAGAAACTTGATATATCCATAAAATAATATAGGCTAAAAAATATACATATATATGGCCATTCGAATGTTACATACTGTGTTATGAAAAAACAGATACTTACATAGTAAGAAAAGTTTCTAAACAACACAGCACAGAGACTGTATATAAACGCAGATCAAACAAATTGTCCCAGATATTCAAAAAATAGGGTCTATAAACAATAAGGAAAGATATGAAAGCAAAATATATTTAGATGCATATATGTATGCCAAACACGGCAAACATACCAATATGCATAGATAGAACACGGCCAGGCATAACATATAGCCGGCTGGAGATAAAGATCGTAACCCCAAACAACCCCCAGGTACATCACGATGTGGGAGATGTACGTTTTGCCCTGGGTATTGCCGGGTCAGATTCCATACTTGCCATATTGGTCTATTAATCGCCCTTAAAAAATTCTACAATCTGAGAGATCTGTATACTTCAATCCAGCTTAATGCAAGATATGCCTCTAAATCATTTCCAGGGTTATGGATTTATGTTATATTATTGTTTATCAATTGCTATAAGAAATGTCTTTGCTACATCTAAAAAAGTTCTTATACTATGTTTTGTATGTTAATGTCATTTTGCTCTTGTCCAGCTGGTGTATGCCTATCCTTGTGACCCTGGGGGGTTATTGAGGCTCGATTGCCCTTTCTTGTGTGGCTGCCCAGCGCCGCTCACCCTGTCTCATTTTTTGACAGGGTGCGCGGCGATTGACAAAGCTGTTGGATGGCTTTGTGTCCTCCTCCTGTTCCACCTTTGCTGCCGTTCCATTGGCCGCTCGCTACCGCGTCAGTGGCGTCTCTCGGCGCATGCGTGGCAGCCTGTGGTCAGACCGGTCGTCGTCACTTCCGTTTTAAGTGATGTACTTGCAGGTGGGGCTAATTTTATACGGGGCTGGACCTTGGGCTCATTAGTCAGGCCACACTATTCATCCAGGAGAGCACACACGGTTCCGCTCCCCCATTACTTTTTACTGCTCTGTCCATAAGAGGTAAGACTGGCAGGTTATTTACGGCCCTTTACTTTGCATTTATCTAGCCCATTTTCAGCAATATTACATTGCTCTTCCTGCTTCTCTTCCCGCTTTTTCCTATTACTAGGTACTGGCTACTTGAGCTATAGAATTCCCTTCTTGATTATTGGACACTGTTGCTCACTGGTTTAACAAACAGTGACATTTGTTGGTTTATACCGCTGCGGTAGACTACCTTCTATCAGAGTGTGTGCCCCCTACTACATTTCCTGGATGCTCCGCTTACCAGCTTTATATAGGGGGTTATTTACGAAAGGCAACTCCACTTTGCACTACAAGTGCAAACTAAAAGTGCAAAGTGCACTTGAAATTGCACTGAAAGTGCACTTGGAAGTGCAGTCGCTGTAGATCCAAGAGGGACATGCAAGGAGAATAAAAAAACAGCATTTTAGCTTGCACATGATTGGATGATAAAATCAGCAGAGCTTCCCCTCATTTCAGATCTACCCCTCAGATTTACAGCGACTGCACTTCCAAGTGCACTTTCAGTGCAATTTCAAGTGCACTTTGCACTTGAGGATTGGACTTGTAGTGCAAAGTGGATTTGCCCTTCGTAAATAACCCCCATAGTGTTGGATACATGCCTGCAATAGGCATTTGGTTTGCATTTAGATTACACGGCCGGCTATATGTTATGCCTGGCCGTGTTCTATCTATGCATATTGGTACGTTTGCCCTGTTTGGCATACATATATGCATCTAAATATATTTTGCTATCATATCTTCCCTTATTGTTTATAGACCCTATTTTTTGAAAATCCGGGACAATTTGTTTGATCTGCATCTATATACAGTCTCTGTGCTGTGTTGTTTAGAAACTTTTCTTACTATGTAAGTATCTATTTTTTCATAACAGTATGTAACATTTGAATGGCCATATATATATGTATATTTTTTAACCTATATTATTTTATGGATATATCAAGTTTCTTTACATATATAGATCTGCCCCACGGGAGGGTTTTGCTTCCTGCCCCCTAGTGGTCACTGGATTTGGGCTTTGTACTCCGCTGGATTTTATCAAAATGATAATTTCATTGATTTTATCTGTTTTTGTTTTATTTCTTGGATATTATGATATACTTATGTGATGTTTCTTTACACATCTAATAGATCTGCAAGCTCCTGAAGAAGCGCACCTATGCGCGTAACATGTAGAGCGAATTCTGTGCGATCTCATATTGTGACTCAACTACTCCACTCACTTTATTTCCATTTAATGCTGCTATTGGTTACTCTTATTATTGCACTAAATTGGTTTAATATATATCTACGGTATATATTTTGGAGGTGTTATTAGAGTCTTTGGGGTCATTCAACATTATAATGCTTTTTTTTTTTTTTTTTTAAATATGTGTTTGTATACAATGATTTTAACTTTATCCAATTAAAAACTTCAATTCATTTTTACAAATCTTATGCGTGTGCCTATAAAGTCCATTTTACTATTTTCAATTTCTCTTCTAAACAGGGACATGCATAGTTAGACTGCAGAATGAATTTCAAACTGAGTTTGGAAGACCTGCACTGCAGGACCACAAGCTTGTGATAAGGTTTTCATGGAATACAGTTAACAGTAGTTAAAGTGTATATCCACATTTGCAGTCACATTTGAGAAAACCCCACTATATATTTGTTATGTGTTGCTATTCACACGGCATACTTCTTACTTCTTTTTTTTTTATATTTCTCACCCATTGGGTGTTTCTCAGGAGAAGGCCTGATGGCCGATTGAAAAGATTTCCAAACAACGTCAAAGTGAATCTGTTCTAAGGACAAGTTGAATTTCCTCTAATTAACATAAAATGCAAGACAAATGGGCTGCCATTGTTGACATCCATTTAAAAATTCAAGTTGCCAAATTAAAATGAAAAAAAAAATGTATTTATATCTATATATATATATATAAACACAAGGCCAATTCGTGAGAATGAATTGTGTAGATACGAATAATGTGTATATTGTCATTTGATCGGGTTCAATTCCCGCCATGAGTCTACTAGATTGGGTTTCGCAATGAGTTGTGAAAAGGAGTATTTATTGGGGGTGTTCAATTGGGATATTGGGGATTTGTCTGAGAAGGGCAGGAGGATCTGGTTCGAGTTTCCACATATAATTACTGTGCCTATTTTGTCGGTTTCCACCACTTGCAAAAGATGTGAAAGGAATGATATGGGTCTTTTATTAGGCGAATAATAGGATACTATTGTAACAGCAAAATCTGCTAAATGACCTGTAAGGATCAAGTATCTACCCTCTGGGTCCTTAATCTCTTTTAAAGTTGTGAAAGGCGTATTGCGATGGAAGGCAATAAGTACATCACGCTGTTTGGTTGCAGCGGAGGCTGTAAATAAATGTGAATATATTGCACTAAAGAATTTAGGAGTGGATTGAGTTGTAAAATGTGTTTCTTGAAAGCATAAAATGTGTGCCTTCCTAGTAGAAAAGGAGCGGAAAGCTTTGGTGTGTTTTTGTGGAATATTGAGACCCTGTACATTCAGGGATAATATATTTAAGGGGGCCATGGGATTATGAATTTGTGAAATATAATATCTGAAAGTTCTGAGCAATATTTGGACGAACCTACCTTCGGGGAAGGGGAATAGAAAAAGTTAGAATGAAAGAGGATGCAAGATCATGACGGAAGTAAGACCCCTTTCACACTGAGGCGCTTTACAGGTGCTAAAACGCTAAAAACAGAGCCTGTAAAGCGCCTCTCCTGCCTCTCAATGTCACTCCAATGTGAAAGCTCGAGGGCTTTCACACTGGAGTGGTGCGCTGGCAGGAAGTAAAAAAAAGTCCTGCTAGCAGCTTCTTTTAAGCGCTTTAGGAGCGATGTATACACCGCACCTAAAGCACCCTTGCCCATTAAAAACAATGGGCAGCGCAATGAGCTGAAAAATCTTCAAAAGGACCTCATTCATATGTAAAATGAAAAAAAAACCTAAAGAACGAAAAAACGATGAGGTGGCACTAATGGGCACTGATAGGCTGCACTGGTGGACACTGATGAGGTGGCACTGATGGGCTGAACTGGTGATCCCTGATGAGGTGGCATTGATGAACACTGATAGGCTACACTGGTGGGCACTGATGGGCTGCACTGGTGGGCACTGATGAGGTGGCACTGATAGGCTGAACTGGTGGGCACTGATGAAGTGGTACTGATGGACACTGATGGGCACCGATAGGCTGCACTGATGGGCTACACTGATGGCACTGATGAGGTGGCACAAATGGACAATGATGGTCACTGATAGTGTGTTGCGTGTTGCGTTTGATATAAAATATAATTTTTCTATAAGACTCACGGCATTCTGGTGTCACAGAGACAGCCTTTCTCAAACAAATACTGGATACAATGGGTATTGTTGTATTGTTACAGTTTTCAACAGGCTATTGTCTCTATAGCTACAGTACACAAGAAAGAGATTTAGTTGTTTGAGATTCTTTCAGCTTCCAAACTGAAAGAATGACTGTTAAATTACTGTCTTGGTTTGATTAGACAATGCTACGTAGATACCATTTTTGTATTCAATTGGCAGTTTTCAACAGTCCATTGTTTATACAGTTACAGTAAACAGGTATGTTTTCTGTTGTTTGGTAACTATGGTAAACAGCCTGACACATAAAATGGGTGAGTGGAGACACACACAGATACACACACACACCATCATGCTGTAACATCTGACGCCACTCATGATAGAAGAAACTTGCCTGATGCTCCAGGAGAATCGTTGCCAATGGAAGATCGCGAACATACAGTAACAGAAGATAAGTAACCTTTAAGTATATTTGTACTATTATAGACCATAGGCTGTTCAGTTTGCTAGGCATTTTGCTTGTTATAGGTATCTGTCAGTCTTGTATTGTATTCGTAATATTGTAATAGTTTTTATATGTACAGCATCTTTGTATAGTAAAGCACATTTACACACTGCAGAAATCTCAGCTTCCTTGCTTATACCACAGAGTAACCTTGCTAGATAGATGCAAGCAAAACATTTGGGGGCTTGTCCGGGATCTGTGCTATAATTCAACTGAAGCAGACCTGTTTTTCTGTAGTGTGTTGTGTAGCTTGTGCTAGGTAAAATGCTGCGTAAGCTGTTTAGGAAAAGCAAGGCTGCAGAGGGATCTGGTGGCAAGAAGGAAGTATGCAGCTTACCTATCTGGGCCAGAGACAATGAGTGGGAGCCTCTTGCTAAAGAATTTGTGAAGTATGCTTCTCCCTTGAAGCTGACTTGGGGTGATAACGTCTCAGATCATTTTGTAGATTTTAGCCTTAAGGGGTTGGATTTAAGTAAAAAAGAGAAGAGGACAGTGTCCACAGTGGGCTGGTATTTCCTTAATGCTATTTACACTGAATCACAGAGAAGGGAGAAGGCAGAGGTTAAGGTATTAAAAGACCAGCTAGCAGTTGCTTCAGAGTGTGTGCTGATGATTTGCAAGAGCAGTGTGCAGCCCTCATGACCAAATCAATTAATGCCTTAAGGAAAAGGAAGGGCCGCAAACCTGTTAGTAAAGCCAGGGTACGTGGCATTGTCTCATCGCAAAATTGGGATTGTGAGGATGTGCTCTCCTCAAATGATAGTGAGGATGAAGAGACAGAGTTTGATATTTTGCATGATGATCTGCTACTGCGAAAGAAAAAGTATGCCAGACCTCTCATTACTAAGCATAGGAAACGGCAACATTATAGAGAGGATATGGCAGATGGGGAGGTGAATTATCGCAACCCCAGAGATGTTGAATTTGAAGAAGTATGGGAGTTTACACAAACTGAACTCCATGAGCTGGCAAAACAATACAAACAAAGGTCTGGGGAGCCCCTATTGACCTGGCTCCTACGCTTATGGGATGAAGGGGCGGACAGTGTTGTTTTGTCAGGTAAGGAAGCAGTGACTATGGAAGTGTTAACCCATGGTCCACAATTGTGTCAGGCAATGCCAAAAGCCCGAGAGTTTAGCGTGAATTTTTCACTGTAATGCCCCGTACACACGGTCGGACTTTGTTCGGACATTCCGACAACAAAGTTGTCGGAATTTCCGATCGCCAACCATGCGGTCACGTACACCACGTACGACGAGACTAGAAAAGGCCGGTTCAGAACCAAGCGCGGCACCCTTTGGGCTCCTAATCTCGTGTTAGTAAAAGTTTGGTGAGAAACGAATCACGCTTTTTCAGACTCGTGGCTTTCAGATCGTTTTCTGCCGTTCAGTTTGTGCTTGTGGGTTTGTATGTGCTCTTCAGTGCATGCAAGCAAGTTCTTTAATTAGTCATTGTATTCTTGTTCGTTCGTTACTGTTTTTCAGGTCGCTCTTCACAGGCCTTGCTGTTCTTCAGTGCGTTCTGTTACTTCGTTCTGAGCAGCCGACCGTTTTCTAGCCATGTTGCGTATGTGTACTCCTCATAGAGTTCGTGCTGTGCGGGGGCTTGGTGTTGAGGTCCTGACCTTGACACAAGTCCAGTCCATGAACAGGGTGGGGAGGAGTTCATGGACCAAGAATTGGTTGCTTCAGCGTGACCAGTTCTCTCATATGCCTTTGCTCCGTGAGATCCGTGAGAATAATCCTGATGATTTCAGGAACTTTCTCAGGATGACGGACCCCGTGTTTCACCGTCTGTTGGCTTCGCTGACCCCTTATATTAGCAGGCAGGATACCTGCATGAGGCAAGCCATCACTCTGGAGCAGAGGTTGGTCGCTACCCTGTGGTATTTGGCGACAGGGAGAAGTCTGCAGGACTTGAAGTTCTCGACAGGCATCTCCCCCCAGGCTCTGGGGATCATTATCCCAGAGACCTGTTCTGCCATCATACAGGTCCTGCAGAAGGAGTATATTAAGGTAAGATTTTTATCCTTTAATATCAAATTTTAGTGTATTGAATGTTTGCTAATATATTGTATTTCTTTCCTCATTCCCTAATTACCATTATTGTAATATGCTGTGAATGTCCCCTTTGTCCTCATGCATGCTGGATTTTTATGTAATTATTATTTTAGGTCCTTCATACATATTTGCCCTTCAATAACCTCCCCAGCATGGTGTCTCCTGGCCCTATATTCACCTCATGTAGTCACTTAACAATGTACTTTTTCTGCTCCATAGTAGTGCTTCTCCCCAAACACCCCCTAAAATGTTTAGAAATGTTATTTTTGCTTTAAATTCAGGCAGAGTGGCAGAGGCTTTTTTTTGGTGGTGTCCCCAAATAATTTTTAGTAACTCTCCCCCCCCCCAACTGCTAAGTCAGCTGATCCCAATTCTCTATCCTCAATCATCTATCTGCTGACTTTGCCAAACCCATACACACTATACCCATCTCTTTAGTGCTCAGATTTATGGATGAATTCCCCAAAGCATGTAGTGCAAGGGCCTGCCTGTATACTTTCAAATGGTACTGTTTAAAGTTTTTGGATCCTATTATTATCTTGATAGGTAATAGCAGAATGTCCAAATGTCCTTAAATGTGTACAATGTGTATTTATATCTTTGTATTATGACACTTCTTACCTGTCCAGTGGGCTGCCAATAGTGTAACTAAGGAGGGGCTGTTCCAAGTAATACCCATTATTTAGCCATTCATCTCTCAATGAAGTGAAGAGGGTTACCTGTCCAAGATTTCCACACACTCCCTATAATGTTAGAAATGGCCCATGACAGGGGGGGGGGAATATGATAGGTGTACCTTATACTTTGGTGTTGTGAAATTCCCCTTAATAAATGCTATCTGGAGGTTGACCCATAATGTTTGTGTCTAATCTGCTTGCCATGTTTCTGATCAAAAATAGTAATGTTTTGTTTTTTCCTCAACAGTTTCCTTCCACGCCACAGGAATGGCAGACTGTGGCCTCCCACTTTGCCGAGCGGTGGGACTTTCCTAACTGCGGAGGGGCAATTGATGGGAAACACGTCCACATCGTCCCACCACCCAACTCGGGGTCATACTATTTCAACTATAAGGGGTTCAATAGTATAGTGATGTTGGCGGTGGTGTCTGCTACTTACGACTTCCTGTATGTGGACATGGGAAATAATGGCCGGATGTCCGATGGTGGAGTCATCGCCCAGACGGAGTTTTACAGGCGTCTCCAGAATGGCAGTTTGGACTTGCCAGCTCCAGAGGACAATGTGGAAGGACTCCCATTCGCGTTCGTTGCTGATGAAGCGTTTGCGCTGGGGGACCACCTGATGCGGCCATTCCCAATGAGGACCCTCACCCCGGAACAGAGGGTTTTTAATTACCGGCTGGCCAGAGCCCGAAGAGTGGTGGAGAACACATTTGGAATCCTGGCCAGCCAGTTCCGCCTATTTCTGACACCCATCCATATGGCGGAGTATAAACTGAACCATATTATACTTGCGTGCTGTGTTCTCCATAACTTTTTAAGGAAACATTCGGCCAACTATGCTGGCTCAGTTGGGCCTGAGGCCGGAATGATACATCAAACCACACTGACGGTGCTTGAAAGCGGCCGTCCTGGCTTGCCCTCCCTGAGTGCCCGTGATGTCCGGTTACGCTACCTGGAGTTCTTTGCGGGTAGGGGGGCCATCAATATGCCAGCAAATATGTGAAGCCTTTTTATAATAAAAAACAAAAAGAAATTCTTTGTGGACATTTACTGCTTGTGTTTGTTTTAGCTGACCCTGACAGAAATGTTTTGAGTGCAGAAAATGGCGTGATTGTGTAACCTTATACAAAGCACTGTTGGCTGTTATTTACTAAATGCAAAAAAACATTTCACTACAAGTGCACTTGCAACTGCACTGAACCTGCACTTGTAGTGCAAAGTGGTTTTGCCCTTAGGAAATAACCCCCATTTTCGCAGAAAACAGCAATTACATCACCCCAAAAGTGTTGTAGTGTTGAGACAATAATCCACACATTCTTGATTAACCAACTTTTTTATACCTGCACAATCACATGTGCATTTACCAAAGGTTTTTAAAACAAACCAACATGTTTGTTGTATAACAATTTTTGGGGTGGCATTATCAAAAATAGAAATGTCCATTTACGATAAAACAGGCCTGTGTAAAATCAACAAGAAAGACAAAAAACTTGAACTTACAAAGTTCACATTAGGTAAAACCTGAAGGCAATATCCCCTTAATAAATGCTATCTGGAGGTTGACCCATAATGTTTGTGTCTAATCTGCTTGCCATGTTTCTGATCAAAAATAGTAATGTTTTGTTTTTTCCTCAACAGTTTCCTTCCACGCCACAGGAATGGCAGACTGTGGCCTCCCACTTTGCCGAGCGGTGGGACTTTCCTAACTGCGGAGGGGCAATTGATGGGAAACACGTCCACATCGTCCCACCACCCAACTCGGGGTCATACTATTTCAACTATAAGGGGTTCAATAGTATAGTGATGTTGGCGGTGGTGTCTGCTACTTACGACTTCCTGTATGTGGACGTGGGGAAGAATGGCCGGATGTCCGATGGTGGAGTCATCGCCCAGACGGAGTTTTACAGGCGTCTCCAGAATGGCAGTTTGGACTTGCCAGCTCCAGAGGACAATGTGGAAGGACTCCCATTCGCGTTCGTTGCTGATGAAGCGTTTGCGCTGGGGGACCACCTGATGCGGTCATTCCCAATGAGGACCCTCACCCCGGAACAGAGGGTTTTTAATTACCGGCTGGCCAGAGCCCGAAGAGTGGTGGAGAACACATTTGGAATCCTGGCCAGCCAGTTCCGCCTATTTCTGACACCCATCCATATGGCGGAGTATAAACTGAACCATATTATACTTGCGTGCTGTGTTCTCCATAACTTTTTAAGAAAACATTCGGCCAACTATGCTGGCTCAGTTGGGCCTGAGGCCGGAATGATACATCAAACCACACTGACGGCGCTTGAAAGCGGCCGTCCTGGCTTGCCCTCCCTGAGTGCCCAGGATGTCCGGTTACGCTACCTGGAGTTCTTTGCGGGTAGGGGGGCCATCAATATGCCAGCAAATATGTGAAGCCTTTTTATAATAAAAAACAAAAAGAAATTCTTTGTGGACATTTACTGCTTGTGTTTGTTTTAGCTGACCCTGACAGAAATGTTTTGAGTGCAGAAAATGGCGTGATTGTGTAACCTTATACAAAGCACTGTTGGCTGTTATTTACTAAATGCAAAAAAACATTTCACTACAAGTGCACTTGCAACTGCACTGAACCTGCACTTGTAGTGCAAAGTGGTTTTGCCCTTAGGAAATAACCCCCATTTTCGCAGAAAACAGCAATTACATCACCCCAAAAGTGTTGTAGTGTTGAGACAATAATCCACACATTCTTGATTAACCAACTTTTTTATACCTGCACAATCACATGTGCATTTACCAAAGGTTTTTAAAACAAACCAACATGTTTGTTGTATAACAATTTTTGGGGTGGCATTATCAAAAATAGAAATGTCCATTTACGATAAAACAGGCCTGTGTAAAATCAACAAGAAAGACAAAAAACTTGAACTTACAAAGTTCACATTAGGTAAAACCTGAAGGCAATATCAGACATCAGTATTTAGGAACTGTGTTTGATATTGCGTTCAGATGGGGGGAAATCACCCCTGGAAAAGCCAAATTTGGAAGATGCACACCAATTTACGAATGTCAGCATGTGCTAGCTGCCATCACGGGGGATCAAGGGACGTGTTTTGGGGGAGCAAGCCCTTCCTCACCAATACTTTATAATTGAGGAAGGGGTTGCACCCCCAAAACGCGTCCATTGATCTCCCATGATGGCAGATAGCACATGTTGGCACACTGTGTGCATCCTCCAAATTTGGCTTTTGAAAACATTGCAAAAAGATTTAAAACATTGGACCACAATAAAACAAGTGATTTTGTGGGGTTTTAAATTCGCCCCAAAACATCAATGATGTTATTATTTTTTTGAATCACATCATTTATTTTTTTCTAGATGTTTTGCAATTCGACATTACACCCCATGATCTCCCCGATCAGGATCTGGGCACTTTCAGATGTGAAAGGATCTCGATCCCTCACATCACGATCACCTAAAAAGAGAGAAAACAAACAAAAACAGGTATCAAAAATCTGCCACCATCCATCTCTTTTACCTGAGTCTGTGGTCGCAGACACTCACCTGTTGTGGTGCCAATTTCCACCACATCTTCTTCTTCCTCCTGTTCTTCTTGGGTTGGGGGTATTTTACCTTCTTCCATAGGTGGGGGGTCTCTGGTCTCCTCGGATGAGGGGTGCCCTCCAAGTCTTTTCTCCCCTATGTAAAACAAAAATGGTATAATTAACACACAGATATTTGATGGCAGAACTATAAATAGGAAACATTGCTTGGAAGTGGGGTACAATTGTCTATTTTAGCCGAGTTCCAAGATGTATTTTTTTTATTGGCCTTTGTCAAGCTGCAATACTTTACCTGTTTAGTACAAGCTTCACAGATGGAGACCCCCCTATAGTATACACTGGAGCACCTGTGTGGCCCCCTAATAAAAATGGTGTTCTTGTGTCCCACACTAGTGCTCCAGTGTCCAGATGTGAAAACAGCTGCTCAGTGTCCTCTATTTACACAGAATCTAGTTTGCATTTCATTCTAGTAACAAACCCATCTACACAAACAAATATTTGGCATCCAAGTAGGCCCTAAAAAATGTTGGAAAATGCATATGGCCTAAACAATGGTGTTTTAGAGGCCGAAAGAAAAATGTTTGATACGAACGAATAATGGGCCCATGAACATTAAAGTTGCCCTTTTAAACTGTACAATTAAGAAAAGCATATGGAGCAGCACGAACGGAATAAAGACAGAAAGAATAGGAACACAGCACAACTACTTACTTTTTTGCAGCACTCTCCGGATCTTTCGGTACTGCTCTGGCTCTCTTAATTTCAGGTCCGACCACCGCTTCCTGAGCTGATCTTTCGATCGTCGTACCCCGAAATTCCTGAGACGACGTTCGACCACTTTCGCCATGATCTTGGCCTTTCTGATATTGGGGTTGGGGTAAGGCCCATACTTTCCGTCACAGTCGGCCTTCTTCATGATGTCGACCATCTCCAACATCTCCCCAAAGGACATATTTGTGGCCTTAAAACGTCTCCTTCTGGATCGGGACTTGTCCGGATCCGGGCTTTCCTCCTCCTCCTCCTCATTCCTGTAATTAGCACGCACCTGCTGTGACTCCGCCATGTGCTCTTCCCCCACTGCGCCGAACGAAAAGGGGCGGGGAATAGAATAGAAAGTTGGAACTGTAAAGCCCTCGCGCTACTATGATAAATACGTGGATGAAATAAATTGGTGAAAACTCGTATTAACGTGATAAAATCCTAAAGTGCCTATAGTGCATATAAGTGCAATCAAAAAATAAATAGTAACTGCCTGCAGCAGAACCTATAGTGTATCACAATCCACTCCAAATAATGATTATAAAAGTGATTCCGCGCTACAGTGTAAAAGAACTAATATCAAATAAATAATCATTCAATTAATAAATCAATAAAGTGTCAAAGCTTGCTAAATGGTTAAATAAATGTACACAGTGTTCAAAATAAAAATAAAAATTCATATATTGAAACAAAGCCAGGGCAGGTGATTTGGAGTGAGTTCAGTCTCTTGACCACATTATCAAAAGATAAAAAGATAAAAAGTTTTTGTATTATACAGGTATCTGCACCCCCCTCCCCCCTGAAAGGTGCCAATTGTGACACTGGAGGGGGGGGGGAATCCGATGAGCGGAAGTTCCACTTTAGGGTGGAACTCCGCTTTAACCAAAGTGTCAGCATATAACCATAAATGAATATCATCCGCTATATTCCTTTCCATCACCAGGGGGTCCTCTCCTTCATCCACCAAATCTCCCAGATGATAATGCACATCCAGCGTCTCCTTATACCTCGTATCCTCCACAAAATGGGGGGGGGGGAGGGGGGGGGGAGGGATGGAAGCAAACAAGGGTGGGAGAGAGAGAAAGAAGCCCCAATAGTGTAGTAAGGTTAGAATAAACAGGCTTTATTGTAAGGTTTAAAATGGACTCTTACAATGATAAATCAAAAATAGGCATAAACAGTTGCTAAGGTGTCTGAGCGCCGCTCTGACATCACTTCCTGGTATCTCTCAGTCTCCGGCCACTCCCTACGCGTTACGTCATCACGTGACTTCTTCAGGGGATGCTGATTGGCTGAGGCGATATTGTTTATATCTCCAGAAACCGCAAATGGACTAGCGGCCATTTTATTGTGGTCCGCTCTATTTGCCGACGGCGGCCATTTTATTGTAGTAAATTTACTGTTTTCATAGCGGCCATTTTCTGGAGAAGTGCACCTCTGCTGACACTTCTAAGAAAGATGTACTGTTCTATAGGCAGACGCAGAGGATGTACCTCGATCACCCGTGACACCTCCTCACACAAAGATGTCTGTTCCGTCTAAGCAAGATTGAGTGTGTCGGGTTTGGAATGTATTTTGAAATAGTTTTGACATAAATATTTCAGTAAATGAAAGTTAAAATTGCCATAATTATTGTGAGCACTCCTAAAATAGTAAAACGACGAATCCATGACTTATAATATATAAAAATGACAATGAAATTCAGAATAAAAATAACATACAGAAAATGATAATGATAAAAAAAAGAAGATGAAATAGAAAAATAAAAATAATAACATACAGAAAATAATACTACTAATAATAAAAATAATAATAAAAAAAAATAAATAAATAAATTAAATAAATAAATAAATAAATAAAATATAAAATAAAATATAAAAAATAAATAAATAAAAATAATATTAAATAAATAAAATAAAAATAAATATATAAATAAAAAATAAAAATAAAAAATAAAAAGTAGAAAAAAGGGGGGGAGCTTAAAATTTATTAAATCGTTGAAAGTCAAATTGACCTAAATTGTGCACCTAATAACTCCTCATATTAGTATATTTAAAAAAAAAATTTTTAAAAATTGATATTAAATAAATATCTGTAATTGAAACATTTAGAATCGCTGACCAGCTCCATATTAAAGATGGCTACAGGGACAAGTTTATACCATAAATGGAGGGAGAGCCACACTTCAGATCCACATTAAAATAAATGAATAAAAGACAGATATATCCCAATACATTAAAAATTACTTAAAAAACAGTTGAGATCAAATTCAACATTTAAACCACCTGGTACTAAACTTTTCATAATATATATCCATCTTGACTCTTTCTGACTAATCGTCCTTATCTTATGGCTACCTCTCCATTATGGATCATATTTTTCTATACCCCAGAATTGTAGGTGGGAAGGATCTCTATTATGTACTGTAGCAAAATGTTTCGAGACATTGTGTTTGGGAAACCCATTTACAATGTTCTGCACATGTTCCTTTATCCTGGTCTTCAGTGCCCTTTTAGTTCTGCCTATATACTGCAAATTACAGCTGCATTGAAGACAATATATAACACCTATGAGATCAGGGACTTCATAGGGTGCCATTCCGAAGGGGTTATATATTGTCTTCAATGCAGCTGTAATATATATAGAGAGATATATATTATGTATATATATATATATATATATATATATATATATATATATATATATATATATATATATATGAAAAGTTTAGTACTAGGTGGTTTAAATGTTGAATTTGATCTCAACTGTTTTTTAAGTAATTTTTAATGTATTGGGATATATCTGTCTTTTATTCATATATTTTAATATGGATCTGAAGTGTGGCTCTCCCTCCATTTATGGTATAAACTTGTCGGGCTAATTCTTTTTCCCTGTAGCCATCTTTAATATGGAGCTGGTCAGCGATTCTAAATGTTTCAATTACAGATATTTATTTAATATCAATTTTTTAAAAAATTATTTTTAAATATACTAATATCAGGAGTTATTAGGTGCACAATTTAGGTCAATTTGACTTTCAACGATTTAATAAATTTTAAGCTCCCCCCCCCTTTTTTCTACTTTTTATTTATTTATTTATTTTATATATATATATATATATATATATATATATATATATATATATATATATATATATATATATATATATATATATATATATATTTTTTTTTTTTTTTTTTTTTTTTATTTATTTATTTATTTAATATTATTTTTATTTATTTACTTTTTATATTTTATTTTATATATTTTTATTTATTTATTTATTTATTTTTAATTTTTTTATTTTTTTTATTTTTTATTATTATATTTTTTTATTATTATTAGTATTATTTTCTGTATGTTATTATTTTTATTTTTCTATTTCATCTTCATTTTTTTTTATTATTATTATCATTTTCTGTATGTTATTTTTATTCTGAATTTCATTTTAATTTTTATATATTATGAGTCATGGATTCGTCGTTTTACTATTTTAGGAGTGCTCACAATAATTATGGCAATTTTAACTTTCATTTACTGAAATATTTATGTCAAAACTATTTAAAAATACATTCCAAACCCGACACACTCAATCTTGCTTAGACGGAACAGACATCTTTGTGTGAGGAGGTGTCACAGGTGATCGAGGTACATCCTCTGCGTCTGCCTATAGAACAGTACATCTTTCTTAGAAGTGTCAGCAGAGGTGCACTTCTCCAGAAAATGGCCGCTATGAAAACAGTAAATTTACTACAATAAAATGGCCGCCGTCGGCAAATAGAGCGGACCACAATAAAATGGCCGCTAGTCCATTTGCGGTTTCTGGAGATATAAACAATATCGCCTCAGCCAATCAGCATCCCCTGAAGAAGTCACGTGATGACGTAACGCGTAGGGAGTGGCCGGAGACTGAGAGATACCAGGAAGTGATGTGAGAGCGGCGCTCAGACGCCTTAGCAACTGTTTATGCCTATTTTTTGATTTATTATTGTAAGAGTCCATTTTAAACCTTATAATAAAGCCTGTTTATCCCTTTCATGACTAAGCCTATTTTTGAAATTTGGTGTTTACAAGTTAAAATCCGTATTTTTTGCTAGAAAATTACTTAGAACCCCCAAACATTATATATATATTTTTTAGCAGAGAATCTAGAGAATAAAATGGCGATTGTTGCAATATTTTTTATCACACGGTATTTGTGCAGCGGTGTTTTAAACGCAAATTTTTGGAAAAGTGACACTTTCATGTATTTTAAAAAATCCAAACAGTAAAGTTACCCCAATTTTTTTGTATAATGTGAAAGATGATGTTACGCCGAGTAAATAGATACCAAACATGTCACCCTTTATAATTGCACGCACTCGTGGAATGGTGACGAACTACGATACCTTTGAATTTCCATAGGCGACGATTTAAAATTTTTTTACGGTTACCAGGTTTGAGCTATAGAGGAGGTCTAGGGCTAGAATTATTGCTCTCGCTCTGACGATCGCGGCGATACCTCACATGTGTGGTTTGAACACCGTTTACATATGCGGGCGCGACTTCCGTATGCGTTTTCTTCGTTGCGAGCTCGCGGGGACAGGGGCACTTTAAAAAAATTTTTTTTTTTTTTTATTTAATTTATTTATTTTTGTACTTTATAAATTGTGTTTAAAATTTTTTTTTTTTTTTTTTTTACTTTTATTGCTGTCACAAGCAATGTAAACATCCCTTGTGACAGTAATATGTGGTGACAGGTACTCTTTATGGAGGGATGGGGGGTCTAAAAGACCCCCCATCCCTCCTTTACACTTAAAAGTATTCAGATCGCCGAAAACGGCGATTCTGAATACTGTGTACTTTTTTAAATTCGGCGCCATTGGCAGCCGAGTAAACGGGAAGTGACGTCATGACGTCGATTCCGCATTTACAAGAAGAAGGCTGGAACGAAGCCGCTCGCAGCTTCGTTCCAGCCCGCCCCCAGCCGCCGAAGGCAGCCGAACGGACACCGGGCCTCCCGATCGCACGGGAGGCCCGGTAACAGCGGCGGGAGACGGCGGGAGGGGGGGGATGCTTTTAGCCGCATCGGTTGTTATACTCGGGTAGCCGATCGCCCGCTGAAAACAACGGTACCGGGATGATGCCTGCAGCTGCGGGCATCATCCCGGTATAACCCCGGAAAGCCGAGTACGCATATATGCGTTCGGTCGGCGGGAAGGGGATTTATTCTAACCTTACTACACTATTGGGGCTTTTTTCTCTCTCTCCCACCCTTGTTTGCTGCCATCCCTCTCTCCCCCCCCTCCCCCCCCCCATTTTGTGGAGGATACGAGGTATAAGGAGACGCTGGATGTGCATTATCATCTGGGAGATTTGGTGGATGAAGGAGAGGACCCCCTGGTGGTGGAAAGGAATATAGTGGATGATATTCATTTATGGTTATATGCTGACACTTTGGTTAATTGCAATTTCACTTATGCTGGCACGGAAGCCCCCCTAGTGGTGGAAGATGGAATAATGTCAGACAACGAATTTTGGATCACCAATATATGCAGTTTTGAACAGTGTATGAAGGTGACGGCTCTGTGACCGTTGCTTGTGGGCTTTTTTCAACCCCTTTTTAATCCCTACTTGTGCATCTTATCATACATTTAAACCCCCTTTTTTACAATACTGTTTGTGGACAAAAACTTTTTATCTTTTTATCTTTTGATAATGTGGTCAAGAGACTGAACTTACTCCAAATCACCTGCCCTGGCTTTGTTTCAATATATGAATTTTTATTTTTATTTTGAACACTGTGTACATTTATTTAACCATTTAGCAAGCTTTGACACTTTATTGATTTATAAATTGAATGATTATTTATTTGATATTAGTTCTTTTACACTGTAGCGCGGAATCACTTTTATAATCAATCAATAGAATAGAAAGAACGTCAGGGGCGGGCGGAGTTACACGCATGCGCAGTGTATATAAAGCGTAACACACGTGCGTATTACGTACGATCTGTGAGCGGAGGAAGGAGCATTGGACGCGCCGATCATAAGAACGAAGGTAAGAGACAAACTTGTGCCTATACTGCTTCTACATTGAGGCCTATATTGTAACAAGATTAGGAGATTTTTATCTGACATTAGGCTTTGTCTTGCTACTGAATGACAATGACTTCATGTCAGTATTCATAGATATGTTAAGGGAGCTGCCATGTCTGTGGGAGATTAAACACCCCCATTACAAGAACCAAGCAAAGAGGAAGGCAACACTAGAGCAATTGTGTGAAATTGTGAAGCAGGTGATCCCCACGGCAGACATCACCTATTTAAAGATCTTAATTGGTGGCCTGAGGAGTACATATCTAAGGGAGCGCAAGAAAGTCCTGGATTCACAGAGATCCGGAGCAGCAGATGACATCTATGTCCCCAGGATGTTGTACTACGACAGGCTGCATTTTCTGGCAGGCCAGACTGAACCCAGGCCATCCCTCTCCAGTCTTCCTTCCAAGCTTCCTTCCCCCCCCGGCTGAGGCTTCTGACGCCCAACCTGGGCCTTCCAGGCCGCATGTGGAGGAGCCCAGATTGAGCCAGGTATAGCATTCTTCTAAATATTTCTGCTTGTCCAATCAATGATGTTAACTAGATGTTAGTTGGGAGTACTAATTTAGGATTGTGATTGATGAAGCAAAAACTAAAATCATGTCCCTTTTTCATACACAGGGAAGTCTCAGCCAGGAGGTGGCCGGGCCGAGCCGGCTGGCTGATCTGCAGGTCCCTCCACCCCCCCTGGAAAGAGAAAGTGGCAGGAGGAGGAGTGCCCTAGAGGAGGCTGGCAGGACTCTTTTGGAGGACTACAGAGGTCCTGGGAGCACGACACACCGTGGAGGAGGACATTGCTGCCACCATTGCCTATAAAATGCAGAGGATGGAGGAGGGCCAACAAGCCATGTGTGAGTCGCTCATATTGGAGGCTCTTAACAAAGGTATGAGGGGCCAAATTACAGCTCAGACACACCTTTGCGATGGTCCTCCTCCTCCTCCTCCTGCAGGTCCTCCTCCTCCTTCTCCTCCAGGTCCTCCCAGTCCTCCTCCTCCTCCAGGTCCTACTCCTCCTCCTGCCACATCTCCAACAGCACAGCCCGGAAGGAAGCGTGGAAGGAAGACCAGAACGTGAGGACCCTGGATCCAGTCTGGTCGGCCAAAAAATGAAGCCTCTTGTGGTACCACAGCCTGGGGACACACATGTCATCTGCTGCTTTCCGGATCTCTGCAACTTCTTGACCAGACTGCCCTCCCTTACATATGGACTCCTCAGGCCACCAATTTTGATGTTCAAGAATTGATGTCTGCCGTAGGGGTCCCAGGCTTCGCTAATTTCTCCTGTTGATCCAGTGTTGCCTTCCTCTTTGTTTGGTTCTGATCCCTTAATAAAGGATTTTTGTTTTGAATTATACTTGCCTTTGTGTTTTACTTCAAAAAGGACAGTTGGTTTGTGAGGATTCAGGTACATTTCAAATATACAATGTGAAATGAACAAGGGACACCAACAACAAACAATCTCCTTGAGATTAAATAATAAAAGATATCAATGGTGTTGGGGTAACTTGACACACAAAACACACACAAAAATATTCTGGAGTAAAAATAAAAATAACATTGAACAAAGATCAGCCTTGGAAAAAATACAAACATTAAATCTAAAAAATAAAAGGCTTAAAATCACAAAAAAAATTAAGTTAAAAAAAAAAAACATTCTGTCAGATGTGACAACTAATAATATATTCAGGGAATCCCAATAAAAAAACAAAAATAAAACTTTGTGAGAAGTGTGTGTGAATATGAGCAGCAAAACTACTTAATTCTTCTCACATTATAAAGAAGAAGAGAGTGCGCTGTATTAAACCATTTTTGACATTGCAGCATGACGAAAGTGCTGTATCCATTGCGAACGCTAAGTTTAACAGAACGAGCTGTTCCGTGCCGGAATTTCTTCTGAGCATGCGTGGCACTTTGTGCGTCGGAACAGGCCAAACACGTTCGGAATTGACGCGATCGGATTTTGTTGTCGGAAAAATTTATCTCCTGCTCTCCAACTTTGTGTGTCGGAAAATCCGATGGAAAATGTCCGATGGAGCCCACACATGGTCGGAATTTCCGATAACACGCTCCGATAGGACATTTTCCATCGGAAAATCCGACCGTGTGTACGGGGCATTAGACCTCGTGAGAGATGGAATAGTCCGAGTATACGCTAGTCCTACTGACCTGGAAAATACCTACTCATGGACATCAATAGGAGAGGGTATTTCCAGGTTACGTGAGATGGGTTGTATAACCGGATTAGGCTAGTTATTTCTAGGAAAGAAATGTGGGTGGACCTATTAAAGGCAGGAGTACCTAAAGATGAGATAGATGGGATTTCTACTGCAGAAATGCTGAAGAGGTGGAAACATTTAGTAGGGAAAACTGTCAGGGTTAGAAACACTACTCCTAGTGAAGATAACATCAGCCTGGACTTAGAGAAAACAGAACAGACCCCTCCTGTTAGCCCCAAACCAATTCCCAAAACTGAACATGAACCCAAACCCAAATCCCTTTATCCTGGGGAGGAATTAGAGAGAATCAGAAAAGGGGAGCCGTGAGGGCAGTGACAGCAGGAGACCGACGCCCATATGCACCTGTCACTGTATGGTGGGGGAAGTCATCTTCTCCTACACATGTAATGGCTTTAGTTGATAGCGGAGCCGAAGTTACACTTTTGCAAGAAAATCCTTCCCATCACAAAGGAGAATTGATTTATGTAGAAGATTTGGGAGGGCAAACTACACCAGCAGTTAGGATATGGGTGAAATTGGCTATTGGCAAGGGATCAGGATTTATGACAAATGTTTTGGTATCAGAGTTACCCGAAAATATTCTTGGGATGGATGTACTTCAAGGTCAGTCAATTCAGACTGAAAGAGGTACATTCACATTCGGGTATCCTGATAAAGCGTATCTGGTTAGGGCAGTGAAGGCTGTGGTCAGAGGTCATGCGAAATGGACCCCTGTCTACATTCCTCCACCAGAGAAGCCAGTCTGTCTCAAGCAGTACAGACTTCCTGGAAGCCACAAAGAAATTGAGAAGAGTATTCAAGAACTGATCTCAATTGATCTCAATATGATCTCAATTGTTGAGAAAATTGCTAAAGATGCAGGAGAATATCATGCTGTGACAGACCTGGCTAATGCTTTCTTTTTGATTTTATTAGACCCAGAGAGTCAAGACCAGTTTGCTGGTTTGAAAGTCTCCAGGAGAATCGTTGCCAATGGAGATCACGAACATACAGTAACAGAAGATAAGTAACCTTTAAGTGTATTTGTACTGTTATAGACCATACGCTGTGCTAGGCATTTTGCTTGTTATAGACATCTGTCAGTCTTGTATTGTATTCCAAGATTGTAATAGTTTTGTATGTACAGCATCTTTGTATAGTAAAAGCACATTTACACACTGCAGAAATCTCAGCTTCCTTGCTTATACCACAGAGTAACCTTGCTAGATAGACGCAAGCAAAACAGATAGGCTGCACATTGATGGGCCGTGCTGGTAGGCACTGATGAGGTGGCACGGATGGACACTGATAGGCTGTATTTAATTGTCACGGATCAGGCTGCATTTAATTGGCACTGATCATGTTGCACTCAATTTGGGGGGGGGGGTCGTCACCTGCGCGAAGTGTCACCTCCCTGAAATGAGTTTGCCACCTCCCCGAAATTAGTTTTGCAGGTTGGGATGGCTGGCTATCACACCAAATTGAACTGTCTATGTGGACTGAATGTATCACAACTTTGCTCATAATCATTTGTATGAATGACTGGTAAATGATGATTTTGGATCATAATTATGCATATGTTTATATGTAGCACTATTTTGATTTATGTCTAGCTGGGTTGAGTTGTTTTGATTTGGTTGTTGTTTTTTGGTATACAAATCAGCGCAGCATATTTCTATACACACATGCTGAGTGCTTTTTCACTTTTATGCTTGCACCCTTAGTTTGTTTTTACAACTAGTGTGCAGTCACGTTTTTCACACAGAACAGGTTTTCAGCAAAAACCTGACAGGAGTTCTAACACTTTTATATCCAAAACCAAAAAAGTTTTGACTTTGAAAACACAAATTTTCTTTTTAATTATTATTTTTTTTATCATTTAAACTTTTGTAAATATCCTAATATATAAACAAAGAATATGCAAAAACTGACATATTAACATCTTACCTGCATGCCACAACCCTATAGCTGGGTCCTAAGGGGGCAAGACTTTCCGATCATGTAACAACTGTTAGATCCCTTTCACACTGAGGCAATTGTAGGCATTTTAGTGCTAGAAATAGCGCCTGTAAAGCGCCTGAAAACTGCCTCCCATTCATTGCAATGTGTGCTTTCACACCGGGGCGGTGCACTTGGGGGACGTTAGAAAAAGTTCTGCAAGCAGCATCTTGGAATGAATGGGCAGCGCTTTTAAAGCACCTTAAAAGCGGTTGAAAGCGCTGCAAAACGGGAATTTTTAACCCCTTTTTGGGGTTAAACAGCGGTAAAGCGCCAGTAAAACAAGCTACGCTTTAGCCCTAACGCGGCCCCAGAGTGAAAGGGGTCTTATTGGCTGTCACAATCATCACATGATCAGAAGCCCATCCCACCATCTCCTAATTATAACTAGAGGCCACTTGGTCACTGTGCTTAACCTCATCTGTCATGGATACTGGATACGTACTATGTGCAGCGTGTGGGCATGAAGGCGCATATACATTATGTGGTGAGCAAGAGATGACATAAGGATTGGAATACTCAATGGGGTGACACTCTAGTTAAAATAAAATAAATAAAAAGATATTGTCGTTTTTATAAAATACCTTAAAGTTTCTGACAAGAGTCTTTGGTTGAATTTTGATGAACATTTCATATTTCCCATGATTACGCTTCAGCATTTCTTCATAAACCAACTCAAATGTCACTTTACTTTGTGCGGCTATATTTACTGACACAGTAAATTTCTCTGTCTTTCTGCCAGATGCCCTAGAAATTACAATATGAATATTTTTTTGTTAATCGTTAAATAAGAAAAATAATTAACCACTAAGGCCTCATTCACACAGGTACTGAGGCCTGCAGTCTGTAAATGGGCTGTGTTTAGTGGCTGGTGTCGCCAGGTGTTGCCTGCAGGCAGCCCATGTAAGTGGTAGGGGGATGCAATGGCACCATAAACACAGCTGCTCATCCCAATTTTCCAGGCATGCAGCAGCGAAGCCCTGAACTCAGACAGTGTGGGCTCGGGGCCACTCCCCTGCACCCAAACACCTGTCTAATTAGGATGAGCAGCTGTACCATGGGCTGCCTGCATGCAAAACCTGGTGGCTCAAGCCACATAAGCACACAGCCTGTTTACGGACTATGGGCCTAAGCTCCCGCATGTATGAGGCCTTTATGGACACATAAACAATATAACAATTCCACAATATAACAAACCTCCCTTCTTTTGACTTTTTAACCTGTTTTCATTCTTCAAAGATAGATGGATCTGTTTCTAAATGCCCAGAATATAACTGGTTATTAATATTTATACCTAGGTTTTAACCACTTCAATACTGGGCACTTTCACCCCCTTCCTGCCGAGGCCAATTTTCAGCTGTCGCACTTTGATTGATAACTGCGCGGTCATGCAACACTTTGCACATATGAAATTTTTATCATTTTTTTGAGACAGATAGAGCTTTATTTTGGTGGTATTTAACCACTTCAGCCCTGGAAGATTTTACCCCCTTCCTGACCAGAGCACTTTTTGCTTTTCGGCACTGCGTCGCTTTAACTGACAATTTCGCGGTCATGCGATGTTGCACCCCAACAATACTGACATCCTTTTTTCCCACTAATAGAGCTTTCTTTTGGTGGTATTTGATCTGATCTGATTGTCTCTGCGTTTTTTGTTTTTTTTTTGCGCTATAAACAAAAAAAGAGGGACAATTTTGAAAAAAATGCAATATTGTTTACTTTTTGCTATACAGTGGAACCTCGGATTACGAATATAATCCATTCCAGGAGTATGCTCATAATGCAAAGTACTCACATACGAAAGCGAGTTTTCCCATTGAAGTTAATGGAAACGAAAATAATTTGTTCCGCATTGACTTCAATGGGATGCAATACCGCATGCGGTTATATAATTTAATACATAAGTAATTTTTCTTCTTCACTGATGTGCGGTGATGAGGCTGAGCTGATGGACACTGATAAGGTGGCACTGATGAGGTGGCCCTGATGAGGCAGCACTGATGGTTACTGATATGCTGCACTGATGTGCACTGATAGGCTGCAGTGATGGGCAGTGTCTGAGGAAAGGACTGCTGATAACTAGCAAGTCTGTTTACATGTGATCAGCTGTGACTGGACACAGCTGATCACATGGCAAAGGGCTGCTCTGATTGGCCCTTTACCACTATCTGATCAGCTGTGTCCCAGGGGGCACGCGGGAGGTGAGGTTCTTGGAGGACGTCCATGATGCCCTCCCAGAACTGAAGAGCCGAAATGTAGCTGCCTTTTGGCTATAGCACGATGGGAAAGTATTTAATATTTATAAGTAATAACACAGTAGATTGTTGATCTACAGTGTATCCAATTGCCATATGGGATCAGGAAGTATTTTTTTACAGATTGGAACAAATTGGACAATGCCAGTATACTCATATTATGAATGTTTAGGGCAATATGCACCCAGGAAGTAATGCAAGAATCTTGCCTACTCATATCTACGTCAACCCGTGCTCTTGTGGGCATGACCAAAAATGGGTGTGGCCAAAGGTGGGTGAGATAAAACATGTCAACATTCCCCCTTTGTATAGACAAAATAGCCTTGGGGCACACTAAAGAGATTGTTGGAGTAAAATAAGTCCAATTGAGACCAGCAATGAATTACCCCCAGCAAGGGGCCAGCAATAACCTCACACACGGCCTAGTAATTAACTCTGGCAAAAAAAAAAAAAAAATAACTAACCCCCAGCACCCAGCACCCAGCATGGCACAATAATTAGCCCAATAATAAAGACTCAAGCAGTACACAAATATTAGTGGGGGCGGTCAATGAGCCGTATGTAGTGGGAACAGTCAGTGAGCAGTATGTAGTGGGGGCTAAAATGCACTTAAATCATTATTAGTGGACAAAACACAAAAAAATCCTTGCTAAATATAAAAGAAAATAATGTATTCAGATAATAAATAAAGCGCTGTTTGTAAAGGGTTCTTGGGGCTCTTTTACATGGGTGCTGTGGCCTGCATTGGTGGTTTGTTTATGTGCCTGGAGCATAGCTTCCAACTGTCCCTGATTTCGAGGGACTGTCCCTGATTTAGAGCAATGTCCCTCTGTCCCTCCTTCCTCCTCATTTGTCCCTCATTTTATAGTTGTATATAAAATGCACTTTTTATCTTTCAAAAAGTGTTTCCCAGTGCTAAACCTTTCATCTAAATTCTAAATTGCTGTATTTTTCAATTATAAAAGCCAATATAAAGGAATAGTAGTGGTAAAAAAAAGCACTTGTGGATTTAATTAGCCTTTTTTTTGTTTTTTTCCCCTTTAAGGGGGTGTGGCGGGGGCGTGTCCTCTGCCTACATACGTTTGCTAGTAGGTGTCCCTCATTCCCATCCCAAAATGTTGGGAGGTATGCTGGAGCTGTGTGCAGGCAGCCTATGTTTCGCTATGGGGATGCACCAGCTGTACGAACACAGCCACAGGGCCTAATTTGAACTGGCATGTGGGTGCAGGTGTGAAGCCCTGAATACAGACAGTGTGTAGGGATGAGCTTCAAGTTCGAGTCGAACTCATGTTCGACTCGAACATTGGCTGTTCGCAAGTTTGCCGAACAGCGAACAATTTGGGGTGTTCGCAGCAAATTTGAATGCCGCGAAACACCCTTTAAAAGTCTATGGGAGAAATCAAAAGTGCTAATTTTAAAGGCTTATATGCAAGTTATTGCCATAAAAAGTGTTTGGGGACCTGGGTCCTGCCCCAGGGGACATGGATCAATGCAAACGGCCGTTTTTTCAGGAGCAGTGATTTTAATAATGCTTAAAGTGAAACAATAAAAGTGTAATATCCCTTTAAATTTCGTAGCTGGGGGGTGTCTATAGTATGCCTGTAAAGGGGCGCATGTTTCCCGTGTTTAGAACAGTCTGACAGCAAAATGACATTTCAAAGGAAAAAAGTCATTTAAAACTACTCGCGGCTATTGCATTGCCGGTCCGACAATACACATAGAAGTTCACTGATAAAAACGGCATGGGAATTCCCCACAGGGGAACCCCGAACCAAAATTAAAAAAAAAAATTATGTGGGGGTCCAATTAAATTCCATACCAGGCCCTTCAGGTCTGGTATGGATATTAAGGGGAACCCCGGCCAAAATTTAAAAAAGAAAAATGACATGGGGGTCCCCCTAAATTCCATACCAGACCCTTCAGATTTGGTATGGATTTTAAGGGGAACCCGCGCCAAAATTAAAAAATAAAAACGGCGTGGGGTCCCCCCAAAAATCCATACCAGACCCTTATCCGAGCACGCAACCTGGCAGGCCGCAGGAAAAGAGGGGGGGACGAGAGAGCGCCCCCCCCTCCTGAACCGTACCAGGCCACATGCCCTCAACATTGGGAGGGTGCTTTGGGGTAGCCCCCCAAAACACCTTGTCCCCATGTTGATGAGGACAAGGGCCTCATCCCCACAACCCTGGCCGGTGGTTGTGGGGGTCTGCTGGCGGGGGGCTTATCGGAATCTGGAAGCCCCCTTTAACAAGGGGACCCCCAGGTCCTGCCCCCCCCTGTGTGAAATGGTAAGGGGGTACAAAAGTACCCCTACCATTTCACTAAAAAACTGTCAAAAATGTTAAAAATGACAAGAGACAGTTTTTGACAATTCCTTTATTTAAATGCTTCTTCTTCCTTCTTTCTTCTATCTTCCTTCATCTTCTTCTGCTTCTTCTGGTTCTTCTGGCTCTTCCTCCGGCGTTCTCGTCCAGCATCTCCTCCGTGGCGTCTTCTATCTTCTTCTCCTTGGGCCGCTCCGCACCCATGGCATGGGGGGAGGCTCCCGCTCTTCTCTTCATCTTCTTCTCTTCTTTATCTTCTTTATCTTCTTCATCTTCTTCTCCGGCGGCTCCACATCCATGCTAGCATGGAGGGAGGCTCCCGCTGTGTGAAACGCCTCCTCTTCTGACGGTTCTTAAATAATGGGGGGCGGGGCCACCCGGTGACCCCACCCCCCTCTGACGCACGGGACATGACAGGACTTCCCTGTGGCATTCCCCGTGATGTCACAGGGAAGTCCCGTCAAGTCACTGTGCGTCAGAGGGGGCGGGGTCACCGGGTGGCCCCACCCCCCATTATTTAAGAACCGTCAGAAGAGGAGACGCGTCACACAGCGGGAGCCTCCCTCCATGCCAGCATGGGTGCGGAGCGGCCTGGAGAAGAAAATGAAGAAGAGAAGAAGATGAAGAAGAAGATGAAGAAGAGAAGAAGATGAAGAGAAGAGAGGGAGCCTCCCCCCATGCCATGGGTGCGGAGTGGCCCGAGGAGAAGAAGATAAAAGACGCTGCGGAGGAGATGCTGGACAAGAACGCCGGAGGAAGAACTAGAAGAGCCAGAAGAACCAGAAAAAGAAGAAGAAGATGAAGGAAGATAGAAGAAAGAAGAAGCATTTAAATAAAGGAATTGTCAAAAACTGTCTCTTGTCATTTTTAACATTTTTGACTGTTTTTTAGTGAAATGGTAGGGGTACTTTTGTACCCCCTTACCATTTCACACAGGGGGGGGCAGGACCTGGGGGTCCCCTTGTTAAAGGGGGCTTCCAGATTCCGATAAGCCCCCCGCCCGCAGACCCCCACAACCACTGGCCAGGGTTGTGGGGATGAGGCCCTTGTCCTCCTCAACATGGGGACAAGGTGTTATGGGGGGCTACCCCAAAGCACCCTCCCAATGTTGAGGGCATGTGGCCTGGTACGGTTCAGGAGGGGGGGGATCTCTCGTCCCCCCTCTTTTCCTGCGGCCTGCCAGGTTGCGTGCTCGGATAAGGGTCTGGTATGGATTTTTGGGGGGACCCCACACCGTTTTTTTTTTTTATTTTGGCGCGGGGTTCCCCTTAAAATCCATACCAGACCTGAAGGGTCTGGTATGGAATTTAGGGGGACCCCCATGTCATTTTTTTTTTTAATTTTGGCCGGGGTTCCCCTTAATATCCATACCAGACCTGAAGGGCCTGGTATGGAATTTAGGGGGATCCCCACGTCATTTTTTTTTTTTAAATGTTGGTTCAGGGTTCCCCTGTGGGGCATTCCCATGCCGTTTTTATCAATGAACTTTTATGTGTATTGTCGGACCGGCAATGCAATAGCCGCGAGTAGTTTTAAATGACTTTTTTCCTTTGAAATGTCATTTTGCTGTCAGACTGTTCTAAACACGGGAAACATGCGCCCCTTTACAGGCATACTATAGACACCCCCCAGCTACCAAATTTAAAGGGATATTACACTTTTATTGTTTCACTTTAAGCATTATTAAAATCATTGCTCCTGAAAAAACGTCAGTTTTTAAAACTTTTTTTTGCATTGATCCATGTCCCCTGGGGCAGGACCCAGGTCCCCAAACACTTTTTCTGGCAATAACTTGCATATAAGCCTTTAAAATTAGCACTTTTGATTATTCATGTTTGTGTCCCATAGACTTTAACGGTGTTCGAACGAACTTTTTTCCTGTTCGCATCTTGTGGTGCGAACCGAACAGGGGGTTTTCGGCTCATCCCTAACAGTGTGCATTCGGGGCCACTCACCCACACCTGCACACCTATTAAATTTGGACCTGCGGCAGTGTTTGTACAGCTGCTGCTTCTCCTTACAGTAACAGGTGGCTCCAGCTGCGTGAACAATTCACTCATTTACACGGCCAGAATCCCTGTGTGAATGAGTCCTCAGGGCTCATTCACATGTGGTGTTTGGAGAGTGGTAAAACACCACAGTTGAGTTGCGCTTTTACTGCCCATCAACTGCTACCCCCTTTAGCAACAGAGGCAGTAAATAGGGGTGTACACATGCCAAGGCCGCAATGCTATGCTTCACAGATATGGCAGAAATGATACCCCCAGTTGAACAAGACCCATTCAAGTGAATAGCATTGCTATGCAAGCGCCCTGTAACCATGTTCAAAGCACATGGTTGTGGCATGCTAGTGTGGGGTTAAAGCAGGCAGCGAGGAGGCAATATTCCTCCTCACTGCCCGTCAAATGCTCTCTGAAGAGCAATCAAAATGCTGAATGCTCTTTAGAGAGCAAAACACATGTGAACAAGCCCTTCATGTTTTTATTATTATTTTTTTAGAGGTTTTTTTTTTTAATTTTGTTCTATTTTATTTTGTTTTTTTTTAAACTGCCCTGTAGGGGTTTTTTGGTGAAACATCAGGGGTCTAAACAGACTTCTGGTGTCTTACTTTTGAGACAGAATTCCTTTTTCTGCAGCCTCAGTGAGCAGTATGTAGTGGGAGCATTCCGTAAGCACTGTGTATTGAGGACAGTCAGTCTGCATTATGTAGTGGGGGCAGTCTGTGAGAAGTATGTAGTGGAGGCAGTCAGTGTGTACTATGTAATGGCGGAGCAGTTAGTATGCAGTATGTACTGATGAGGCAATCATTATGCAGTATTTAGTGGGGACAGTCAGTGAGCAGTATGCAGTATTTAGTGGGGACAGTCAGTGAGCAGTATGTGGTGGGGGCAGTCAGTGAGCAGTATGTAGTGGGGGCAGTCAGTGAGTAGTATGTAGTGGGGCAGTCAGTGAGCAGTATGTAGTGGGGGCAGTCAGTGAGCAGTAGGTATTGGAGGTATTCAGCGATCAATATGTAGTGGGGGCAGTCAGTGATCAATATTTAGTGGGGGCAGTCAGTGATCAGTACGTAGTTGGGGCAGTCAGTGATTAGTACGTAGTTGGGGCAGTCAGTGATTAGTACGTAGTGGGGGCAGTCAGTGAGCAATATGTAGTTTCAGGGATGTCAGTAATCAGTACGTAGTGGGGGCAGTCAGTGAGCAGTATGTAGTGGAGGTAGTCAGTAATCATTATGTAGTGGACGCAGTCAGTGATCAGTAAGTAGTGGGGGCAGTCAGTGAGTGGTATGGAGTGGTGGCAGTTAGTGAGCAGTATGTTGTGGCAGCAGTCAGTGTGCAGTACATAGAGTCAGCGCAGTCAGTGTAGTGGGTCAGTCAGTGTGCAGTAAGTAGTGATGGCAGTCAGTGAGCATTATGTAGTGGAAGGGCAGGCTGTGTGTAGTATGTAGTGGCATGCAGGCAGTGAGTAGTATGCAGTGGCAGGGCAGTCGGTGTGCAGTATGTAGAGGGGGCAGTCAGTGAGCAATAAGTAGTTTCAGGGATGTCAGTGAGCAGTATGTAGTGGGGGCAGTCAATGAGCATTATGTAGTGGCATGGCACGCAGTGTGCAGTATGTAGTGGTACGGCAGTCAGTGAGCATTACACAGTAGCAAGGCAGGCAGCGTGCAGTATGTACTGGCAATGCAGTCGGTCAGCAGTATGTAGTAGAGGCAGTCAGTGAGCAGTATCTAGTGTCAGTGAAGTCGATGAACAGAATGTAGAGAGGGTAGTCAGTGTGCAGTATGTAGTGTGGACAGTCAGTGAGCAGTATGTACTGTGGATAGTCAGTGAGCAGTATGTAGTGTAAACAGTCAATGTGCAGTATGTAGTGTAAGAGCAGTCAGTGTGCAGTATATACTGTAGTGTCAGTGTAGTCCGTCTGCAGTATGTAGTATCAGAGCACAGTATGTAGTGCCAGGGCAGTCAGTGCATAGTATGTAGTGCCAGGGCAGTCAGTGTGCAGTATGCAATGGGGTGGTCAGTGAACAGTATTTAGTGGCAGGGCAATCGGTATGCAGTATGTAGTTAGGGTTGCCACCCATCCAGGATTAACCTGGACAGTCTAGGTTTCAGACTGCCTGAAACCCAGACACATGCACATGGGGTATCCCGGGTGTGCCTGAGCACACCTTAATCGCCCTATGCGGTGCAGATTCCACTTGCTGCCCATGGCCCCCTGTCCCCCCCTCCCCATTCCCCCCTCCCTCATTTGGGGGGTGGGGGGGGGACTTTGGTGAGCAGAAACCCCTTACATCAAAGTTTCCCTTTACACCAGAGTCCACAGCGTTCCCCCTTAAAAAAATTGCTGTGCACATCACATGCAATGTCTTTGCGATGCAAATTCAACCATACGGTTTGTATGGCTCAAATCACATCGCATTCACACCGAAATGGTGCAGGACCCTTTTTTTGGTCCGCACTGGAATTCCACAGTTAGCACTATGTTCTGCTGCATTTTGCAATTTAGGGGTACCATTAAAAGAGAAGCATGGGTTTTTTTTCTCCCCATCATACTTACCTAGGTGGATGCAGCATCATTCTGATGCTGCATCTGTCCCCCGGCACCTATGCACTGAGAACCGAGCGATCGAACACCCCTGATGGCTCAATTCTCACAGCTCCCCGAGCAGAGAGCTGCTGCCTGGCGGATCAGACTTTATTGTCATGATGAGGCGGTGCCTGGACTGATTCCTGTGACATCAGCAGAGAGCGGATTTCAGAACGCTCTCTGCTGAAAGCAGGTCACAGGAGTGCAAAACGAATTGCATTCCTGTGAACCAGAGGAGAAGCCCAGCCAAACGATCCCAGGCTGGACTCCTACTTTAACTTTCTATTGACACACACAGCAGTTCGCAGAGAGCAGTGTGAACTGCCTGCGAGTCAGATGCGATGTGGGAACCCGCACAGGAATCGCCCTGGTTCCTGCATCACACCAGTGTGAACTGAGACTAATTACTAACTGTCAATATTTTCTAATTTTCCAAATTTCACCTTGATTTGTATTTTCTATTTCTGAGCAGAGTAGAAACAGCCAATCAGTTGATGCATATTTGTTTTATTTGTCAGACAATCAGCATGTTTGCTATACTCACATTTCACAGTTTTAGTCAGGAGTTTTTATCAGCGCATACCACACACTTTTCCTCCCTGAAAATCGGGTGCAAATAGTGTATGCGTGTTATACTCCGATACTTGCATTTGGGCTGTCTCGGAGGGGACAGGGAGGGGGGAAGGCAGAACGAGCGGCGCCAGATTACATAGAGCGAGAATCTCCTGTTTACTCAGCGGCAGCTGTAATGCCGTGTACACACGGTCGGCCTTATCAGCTACAAAAGTCCGACAGCCTGTCCGACAGACTTTCGACTGACTTTTGGCGGACTTTCTACGGACTTTCTAACAACCGGACTAGCCTACACACGATCACACCAAAGTCTGACGGATTCGTACGTGATGACATACACCGGACTAAAATAAGGAAGTTGATAGCCAGTAGCCAATAGCTGCCCTAGCGTCGGTTTTTGTCCATCGGACTAGCATACAGACAAGCGGATTTCTGGGTCCGGCGGAGTTACTATGTAAAGATTTGAAGCATGTTCCAAATCTAAAGTCCGTCAGATTTGCGACTGGAAAAGTCTGCTGAAGGTCTGGTGAAGCCCACACATGATCAGATTGTTCGCCGGATTTGGTCTGTCGGCGTCCGTCAGACCAGTCCGGTCAAAAAGTCCGACCGTGTGTACGCCCCATAATACGTAGTCCTGTCTCCTGGACCAGTGTTCTGTCTATCATAGGAGCTGGTCCAGGAGGCTGGACTTCATACAGTATTAAAGAGACCACTGAGTAAACAGGATCTATTTAATTTGACGGCGCTCGTCCCGCCCCCCTTCCTGTCCCCTCCGAGGCAGCAGTAATCTGACGTGAGGCTGCAGATGGGCAGTGGTGAGGCTGCAGATGGGCACTGATTAGGCTGCAGATGGGCACTGATCAGGCTGCATTGATGAGCAATGTGAGGCTGCAGATGGGCACTGATCAGGCTGCATTGATGGGCACTGACCCTTATTTTGCTTCAAAGTCCTTTATTTAAAATAAATATATACAGTCCCCCCCCCATACACCATCCATATGTACAGCCCTCCCATATATACAGTCCCCCCATACACCATCCATATATACAGCCCTCCTCCATATATACAGCCCTCCCCTATATATACATTCCCCCCCCCCTATACACCATCCATTTATACAGTTCTCCCCCATATATACAGCCCCCCCCATATATAGAGTTCTCCCCCCTATACACCTTCCATATATACAGTTCTCCACCCCTATATACCATCCATATATGCAGTCCTCCCTCCATACACCATCCATATATACAGTCCCCCCCCCATACACCATCCTCATATACAGTCCACCCCCCATATACCCTCCATATATACAGTTCTCCACCCCCCATATACCATCCATATATACAGTCTTCCCCCCCATAAACCATCCATATATATAGTTCCCCCCCATACACCCTCCATATATACAGTTCCCCCCATACACTGTCCATATACCATCCATATATACAGTCCCCCCATATATACAGTTCTCCCCATATATACAGTCGTCCCCCATACACCATCCATATATACAGTCCTCCCCCATATATACAGTCCTCCCCCATATATACAGTTCCCCCCCCCATACACCCTCTATATATACAGTTCTCCACCCCCCCCATATACCATCCATATATACAGTTCCCCCCCATACACCATCCATATATACAGTCCCCCCCATAATCCTCCATATATACAGTTCCCCCCATACACCCTCAATATATACAGTTCTCCACCCTCCCATATACCATCCATATATACAGTTTTCCCCCCATATATACAGTTCTCCCCCATATATACAGTCCTCCCCCATACACCATCCATATATACAGTTCTTCCCCTCATACACCATCCATATATACAGTTCTTCCCCTCATACACCATCCATATATACAGTCCCCCCATATATACAGTTCCCCCCATACACCATCCATATATACAGTACCCCCCATACACCATCCATATATACAGTTCCCCCCCATACACCATCCATATATATACAGTACCCCCCCATACACCATCCATATATACAGTTCCCCCCCATACACCATCCATATATACAGTCCCCCCATATATACAGTCCCTCCCCCATACACCCTCCATATATAGTTCTCCAGCCCCCCATATACCATCCATATATACAGTCCCCCCCATATACCATGCATATATACAGTTCTCCCCCCATACACCATAAATATATACAATGTAAGGTAGGACAGTATACACCCCCATATATACAGTTCTGCCCCCCATACACCATCCATATATACAGTTCTCCACCCCCCATATACCATCCATATATACTGTTCTCCAACCCCCCCATATACCATCCATATATACTGTTCTCCACCCCCCCATACACGATCCATATATACCGTTTTCACCCCCCCTCATACACAATCCATATATACAGTTCTCACCGGGTGACACCGGTTTCTGCCCTACTGTCATCGCCCACTGTCCTACTGACACCATCCACTGCTCTACTGACACCATCCTCTGTTCTATTGACACCGTCCCCTGCCCTACTGACACTGTCCTCTGCTCTACTGACACCGTCCTCTGCTCTACTGACACCGTCCCCTGCTCTACTGACACCGTCCCCTGCTCTACTGACACCGTCCTCTGCTCTACTGACACCGTCCTCTGCTCTACTGACACCGTCCTCTGCCCTGCTGACACCGTCCTCTGCTCTACTGACACCATCCACTGCTCTACTGACACCGTCCTCTGCTCTACTGACATCGTCCACTGCTCTACTGACACCATCCACTGCTCTACTGACACCATCCACTGCTCTACTGACACCATCCAATGCTCTACTGACACCATCCACTGCTCTACTGACACCGTCCCCTGCTCTACTGACACCGTCCCCTGCTCTACTGACACCGTCCCCTGCTCTACTGACACCGTCCTCTGCTCTACTGACACCGTCCTCTGCTCTACTGACACCGTCCTCTGCCCTGCTGACACCGTCCTCTGCCCTGCTGACACCGTCCTCTGCCCTGCTGACACCGTCCTCTGCCCTGCTGACACCGTCCTCTGCCCTGCTGACGCCATCCACTGCTCTACTGACACCATCCACTGCTCTACTGACGCCATCCACTGATCTTCTGACACTGTACACTGCTCTACTGGCTGACAGTGTCCACTTTTAAGGTAGGCTATTTTCATATTTTAACTGACACTTCTTTTATTAATCGAATCATATTTTATGGGTACACTAATGCTTTTGTTTTATTTAACCATGCCCTTTTAAGTCCCCCCCCCCCCACTGTTAATGCAATTTGGCCACAGCCACTGTTCACCGTAGCACACCTCATTACTACTCTCTTTGGGTTAACCTAAGGTATTTTACAATCCTATAGCATGTACTACAAAAAAATTGCCGTGCGCCGCAAAAGTGTTCGGGTTTGGCTTGAAGTAAAGGTGGCAACCCTAGATAGAGCAGAGGACGAAAGGGCTTTTAACCTACTAAGGTACTGCTGCTTTATTTAGCTTCATTTTCAGTGGTTTACAGTTTTCAGCATGCTTGTAGAGCAGACCATTATGTCTGTGTTTATTTCTTTAAAAGCCCAGACACAAGACACAGTCATGGTGTTCAATAAGCTCTAAAGACTAAGTAAAAGTGAGAATTCTGCAATGACATGAGACCCACGTGTATTTACAAGGGACATGACCAGTGTAGTCTAAATGTCCCCTTCATTCTTATCGCTGTTACCCACTTATACTCCAACCCATACCTTACCCACCTCAAATAATGAGACCACACTTATATTTTATGGAGTAAAATGGCCATAACAGCCTATTTTATTAAAACAAACCAACTAAATAACTCCAAACCACTATATATATATATATATATATATATATATATATATATATATATATATATATATATATAAATATAATTAACAATATAATTAACATAACCTGTTAACCCCAGTCTGATGGTCTCTGACGGTGACCCACCTTTTAACCACGTATAACCACATACCACACCAATGCACTGTGGGACCTTTTCCAAACTGATAGGCCTCCAGCTGTGACCGCTCGGAGACAACCCCTTCCCACAGTGCAACCATTCCAGTATTAGGAAACTTTGACAAGTAGTACCCATCCTCATGCCTCAGGAATGGCCCTGCCCCATCTGTTCTAATCTTCGGAAATTCACGCACTGCCTCAACAGGGCACACCCTTGACCCAGGTAATGCGAACAGTGACACATCTACACCCTTACCCTGGTGATCAGTTTTTGACCTGCGCAGCCGCAAACACACTCTATCCACCTCCACCTGCACATCTTGCTCCCAACAGGCCCACTGCCAAACACTTCGATGGGCTGACCAACTCCCCTATCCGAAAAACCCCAAAAATGCTAGCGAGAACACCGCTGTAAACAGCAATGCTTCATACCGTGATTTACATATTGAACCCAACATCGCACATACGGACCCCAGGTTCGTAAAAGTGACAGGCCGTCTCACATCCTTCCACATATGCTGTTTTCGATAACCCTTTATGGCCTGCTTCACCCAAAATCTTTTTTCCAGTCTTCCCCTCCCATTAATTTGAAAAGAAACGATAAGCCCGCCATTTTTTTATCGATGGAAGAGACCGAAAAAACATTTTTCAATGTTCCTAGCTACAAAATACAATACCAGTAACCGCCCGTCCCATTGAAATCGAGACAAGGAGTCAGCTAGCGAATTGTCGACGCCCGGGATGTGCACCGCATAAATAAAATATTTAATCTCAAACACCTCAACACCAGTTTCCGCAAAAGCCATATAACTGGTTGTGGTGACGCAGACATGCGATTGACCACCTGCACTACTCCCACGTTGTCACAATTTATTCTCAACTTTAGATTCTGGCATGCCTCCCCCCACAGTTCCAAAGCCAGCACCACTGGAAAAGTTCCAGTCGCACTAAATTCTTAAGGAACCCCGCCCTCTCCCAAGACTGCGGCCAGGGTTCCACGCTCCAATGCCCTTGGAAAAATGCACCATAGCCCGTGGAGCCTGCAGCATCTGTAACCAGCTCTACATCGAAATTACTCACCGGGCCAGACATCCACACCGCCCTGCCATTGTATGAGGCTAAAAACTCATACCACACCTTTAAATCCTCCCTGTGTTCCCCGGTCAGGCGAATAAAGTGAGTCGGGGCCTTTACCCCCGCGGTGGCTGCCGACAGCCGTCGGCAAAACCTGCCCCATGGGGATGATCCTGCAGGCAAAATTCAACTTACCCAGCAACGACTGCAGAGTCCTCAACTGAACTTTCCGCAGTCCGTGGATTTCCCAAATTTCCTTCTGCAAGTCCTCCAACTTACCTCTGGGCAAGCGGCACTCCATCGCCATTGAGTCTATTACTATCCCCAAAAGCTAAGTTCAGCTGTTGGGCCTTCCGTTCTTTCTGCGGCCAATGGTATACCAAACTTGCCTGCGATGTGCTGCAACGTGGAAAGTAGAATCGCACACACAGAGGAAGTAGGGGGGCCTATACACAAAAAGTCATCCAAATAATGTATGACTGAACCTAAGCCGGAAACCTCCCTAATCACCCACTCCAAAAACGAGCTGAAAGCCTCAATCATGGCACATGAAATCAAAAGAAGTGTAGGACACTGTGCACGCTTCCGGGTCAATAACATCATTGACCGAACCCCCTTTTAGAAAAGATAAGTGGTGTATCAAGCGGAACTTGTTCGGTTCCTTCTTGGGCACCACCCCCAATGGTGACACCACCAAATCCTGCCAGGGTTTGTTGGCAAACGGCCCCCCCATGCGCCCCATGGCCACTTCTCTTCCCAATTTGTCCCCCACCACCCCCGGATGCTGTAAAGCAGATGTCAGATTCCTTGCCTTTGGCGGAACCATCGCCAACGAACACGGGATCTTAAAACCGTCCTGAAACCCCGAAGCCAATAACTTTGCCGCTTCCCTGTCCGGATACTTACTTAGAAAAGGAAGCATCCTTTCCACCCTCACCGGCGTCATCCCTCTTTTGAGCAGAGTCGCCGGCACGCTTCCCTCTCTTAAAACACCTGGACAATGTATGGGCTCCCCCTCACCCAGAGCACTCGTGCTTGAACTTGTATGCTGCTCCAAATTTACAGGAGCCCTCATTGCACTGCCAGCATACTCCCCACTTCCTTCCTGCCGGCAGTCCTGAGGAATGTGTACCCCCGGCCTCCCCCTGAAAAAACTGAGGCGGGGCCCTCGCTCATCCAGAGGCTAATATCTTTATGATCCCAATGCAGAGACGGGCGGACTGCTCTGCGCTGTCTGAACTGCTCGTCGTATCTAAGCCAAGTAGTACCACCGTACACCCTATGTGCCTCTCCTATAGCTTCCATGTAACAGAACAAAGCCGAGCAATGCTTGGGGTTCTTCTCACCAATAACGCTCACCATAATGGCAAACGCTTGCAGCCAGTTAACAAATGTACAGGGTATAAGCCTGTACCTCCTTCTTTCCTCGTTCTCCTTCTTGGAATCATCAGGTTTCACCCTGTCCAAGTTAATTTTTTCCAATGGCAGTAGCGAAAAATCTCCACATACTCGCCCTTGTAAATCTTATCCCGGACTTCCTGTTTTAGATGAGCTCCCAGCGGGCCCTCAAAGTAGAGGTATACCTCGCACTTCGCCGCGTCCGCAGTCCTGACCATATTGGTCCTCTCCGCCTTCTCCGTATCCCTTTTTTCCCCTGCCTTCTCGGTGACCACTCCTACCCCTGACTGCACGGGTATCGGAGCTGCCGGGGGCATCTCCACCCCAGATCCCCCAGTTCCTCCAACCACTGCCTCAAATCTACCTAACAACGCCCGCAGGCCCTCCAATAAATCCGTCAGCTGCGTACCAGACCCCGCACTGGCAGGCCTGTGCCCTGCCCCCTGCTGGCCCAGCGTGTCCCCCCCTGACTGTATCAAAAGAACTGCTGGCCTAACCGTACCCGCAGCTACCACCCCTAACACATCCTGCAATGCATCAGACAAAGACAAATTAACCATTGACTTACCGGGCTGACCAGGAGCTCCCCCAACAGCCGCCGCGTTGCTCTCCATCGCTGGTACTAGTGGTTCCTCCTCCCCTGATGCTTTCCCTTCTGACCTCTCGTCCTGTTCCAGGATGGGTGGCATAGCAAGCCCCCCGGGAGATGAGATCCCTAAGGCCGTGGTGCTTGGCAGTTGTGGGGCCCGCTTCACCCCCGAAATTCCTCCTTCTCCAGACCGGCGTCACTGACCTGACCTGGCGATGCCCTGGCTGTCATGTGTTGTTCTTCCTCCGCCATCTTGTCCCACCGAGCGCTGTCCCGGTAGGCTCCGCCCCCTCACCGACTTCCCGAACTCCCGCTCCACCACCTCCGTGTCTCTGCTCGGTTCTCCGTCCCTCATCATCTCCCCCCTCTGATCGCTGTGTGCGGATGGGGATGCCGCCCTGCTTCCTGACCCACGATGTCCGTGTGGGGAACCGGCGCCATGTTGGCCCGTGGCCCCACCCACCGGATTAGGCAGGCGGCGTGTGGACCACCCAGGGCCTGCTGAAAGCTGTGGCTAATGCTGTTTTGCCAGGGGAAGCAATCGCTCCTCTGTCGGGCTTCTGGGGAGGCGAATGGGTCTAGATGCAGGCCCTGGTGAAAAGCACGCCGGAGGCCGCGACCTCCGCGCGCGATGGGACACCTCACCTGACAGAGATCTGTCTGCCTCGTCCTCCATGAGCTCCGCACCTGTCTCTGCAGCCACTCTGGTATTGCTTCAATCTCTGCCATCGTGGATGGAGGAGCAGTGAGAAAAACTGCCTCCTCCTGTAAGTTCATCTTCACACTGACCCTTTGCACCGCCCCCTCTATAAATATAACCACTCCCCTTTGGCAAAAACTTCTTTCTTACCTTCCCCTTTCTTGCCACTCCCATTACTCCTTTCCACATTAACCCCATATGTGTCTCCCTTAGACACACTGTCATGCCCGGCCCTACACTATCCCTCCTTGCAGTCCTTTCCGTTCCGGGCCTCACTGGAAACTGCTCAAACAGACCCCCTACCTCTGTATAATGTAGGGCTTACTCACTAGGTCTGATTACTGTCATATGGGGAAAGACAGGAGCTTGCTGAGACATATGCAGGCTATGACCTTCAAATAGTCTAAACTTGCACTCAATTGTAGGGCACTCTGTTACCAGATCAGTGTGTGAAGGTAAGTACAGGTTGTTTATGGTGCATTCTTTATTATGGGTTTAGGGAAGTGCAGGAAGAGATCCCCATTGTAATTTTGAGTAATCCACACTAGAGGTCCCTGCTTGGTGGTTGTCAGTGGTGATAAGTGTTCGTAACTTGGGCAGGAATTATTGTAAAGCCTTTTAAATTGGGAACCCGACCAAAAGGCTGCATGGCAACCGTGCCCTGCCAGGCAGTAAGGCCCCTCCAGGGCTGGGATATATAAGTAGTTGGCAGGTTTGAAGAGGGGTTCTCTCCAGTTACCGATCTGGGAAAAAACATTTTCCTATTTTCTATGTTGGACTTGTACAGAGCCAAGGTGTAATCAGGAGTCACCTTATCACTTGTTTCCACTTCAGGGAGGAAAGACTAATTGCATTCCTCTCTGGGAGGAATGCTGGGACATTCAGTGATCCCCTGTTAGGGAGCAAGTCTCATTTCTCAATATATTTCTCACTCACTCTGTGACCTCATGAACATAAAACTTGTTCAAGCATTGTACCATCATTACCCTGCATGGCTGAATGTCTTAGCTCTTCGTTTTTCAATTAAGTAAATGCCCATTCAAAGGAACCTTGTGCTTATTCTGTACTGGTAGAGGGCTACTCTTGGGTATGGGTTTGTGCCCTGGGAATGCATGCAAGACTCAGTCAGCAGGCAGAATGGGTTAGATAGAGGGAAGTGGGTTTTGGTTAGGCTTGGCTGAACCTCTCCCAGTGCTTCCTGGGGTGAAGAGTCAGGACCGTTTTTAAGTTCCAATATCTCAGTGTAAAATTCTGTTGATGCTGCTCAGCTCTGCCCTATTGCCATGTACAGATGACTCACCTGAAGACCCTGTGTTTACTTGTATTTAATCTGCATTGATATGTAAATAGTGGCGGTATTAATATGTAAATAGTTGCAGACCGCGGCATTCATATGTATATCATGTCCCCCTGAGGTCATATCTACCATCATTTCTGCTGAATGCTGCCCACTAGGGAGGTAAAATGCTTGAAAGTCCTGCCTACAACTATAGTCATTAAGTGTCGGTTCACACTGCTGCGCTGCGAATTTGTTCTGTTTTTTTGTCCTGTGTGAGGTGCGATTTTACCGCGAATTTACCGCGATTTTAACGCGATTTTACCGCAAATTTCAGGAGTTGGTCATAGCTGCGATTGATGTTCTAGCCAATGGAATCATAATGGAAAAAGAAAAAAGGTGTTAACTTCCTGTGTATTTCCTGGTTTTTGTGGAGAGTAGTGTGGTGGAATTCGCACATATCTGAACCAACAATGCGATTCCAGAACGATTTACATTGATGTCTATGGAGGCTAAATTTGCAACGCAACGCAGTAAACTCGCACAAGACCCTTTTTTTTATCGCATCGCATTCGTAGGGGAATCGCAACGCATGTATGTGAACGACGGTCATTGAAAACAATGACTTTATGGATGACATGCGAATTTAGAATGTTTTTGATGCATCAAATTCGTCATGAACTCGCATCAGTGTGAACCGGCACTAAGCCAAACATCAGCCTGTTCTGCAAAGGTAAGCAAATTGGAGGTGGAACCCTTCTTCAAAAGAACATGGTGCCACAGCACCGTGAATTTTGGTACATGTGAATACGCACATCTCAGCCAATGCATCAGGGTGTTATTAACAATTAATGGCACTTCTGTGTATCTGCTAAAGGGCAGCATTTTTATGTGATGTCAGGAAAGCGATTTTGATTGTATTTCCGACACACAAATGTGAACGCAGGCTAAATGTCTCAGTTACCTTGGTGGTCAGTGTAAATCTTCTTATTACATTGGGGCCCTGTGTACAATCCTTTCATTCACACTAGTGGCCAGTGTGAAGGTCTCCCTTACATTGGTGGTCAGTGTAAATCCCTCTTTACATTGGTGGTTACTGAGAATGCTCCTATTGCATTAGTGGTCAGTGTAAATCCCCATTACATTGGTGGCCAGTGTAGAAACTCCTCTTTATATTGGTGATCGTTAAAAAAAAACAAAAACTTGCATTTGTGGTCAGTTTCGAATCCTTCCTTAGATTGGTGGTCCATGTAGAAGCCCCCTTTAAATTGGTGGTGAGTGTAAATCCCCCTTACATTGGTGGCCAGTGTAGAAATCCCCCTTTTTGGATGTTGATGTAAATTTCCCCATTACATTGGTTGTCAGTGTAAATTTTTCATAACATTGGTGATCAGTGTACATTTCCCATTACATTGGTGGGAAGTGCAGAATTGGCCTTACACTGGTGGTCAGTGTAAATCCCCCTTAACATTGGTGGTCGGTGTAGAAGTGTCACCTTACATTGGTGGTCAGTACAAATCTCCTCGAGAATGGTCATCAGTGTAAATTCCACCTTACATGGAGGTCATTTTATATTCCCCCTTACACTGGAGGTTGGTGTAAATGCTCTTATTACATTGGTGTCAGTGTAGAAATCCCTCTTTTCTATTGGTGGGTGGCGTAAAATCCCCTGCGGTCAGTGCAAATTCCCCCTCACATTGATGTTCAGTGGAAATTCCCCATTACATTGGTAGAATCCCCCACTATATACTTGCCAAAGATTTCCAGCTTTGCTCTACATGATGATCAGAATTTGTCAGTGTACTGCCTCCTAACTAATCCCACCCCCCCGCCACTGTCAATGATCCCATCAACCCCCCCCCCCCCCAGCATTGCCACTAATCACACACCCCCCTCCGCCAGCATTGCCACTGATCCCAGGAGTCCTAGGATTCCTAGGAGTTTTCTGTCTATTGATGGGTCCCCTCACCTCCCCAGTCCATGGTGTAAAGGGAATGAGGAGATGATGTGCTGTAACCTTTAGCAACCAATCAGTGAGCAGTAATGCTGTACACTAACCTCTTGCAACCAATCATTGAGTGGTAAGGATATGCAGTAACATCTAGGAACCAATCAGTGAGCAGTAATAATGTGCAGTAACCTCTACCAACCAATTAGTGAGTGGCATAGATGTCCAGTAACCTCTAGCAATCAATCAGTGAACAGTATTGATGTAGAGTAATCTCTAGCAACCAATCAACAAGCAGAAGTCATGTGCTGTAACCTCTAGAAAATAAACAGTGAGCCATAATGTGTGCTGTAACCTCTAGCAGCCAGTCAGTGAGCGGTAATGATTCACTGTAACCTCTCACAACCAATCGCAATCGCTGCCTGATCTGATTCAGTAAACTGATTTTGAGTCTAGCTGCTATTTATTGTATGTCTCAAAGCATGTGGAGAGCGAAATTGCGTGGAAGAGGGGGCCCAAGAAAATGTTTGCCCAGGGTCCAGTCAATATTAAAGACGGCCCTGTGAAGAGTGCGTGCATGGCCCTGTTAGTCTCAAAAAACCTGGGGGAGTATATGTAAAAGACCTGCAGCTGTGCGTATCACGCAAGTCAGCAAGGAAACAGACATTACAAGTGGTCCAGACACACTACACGAGAAAGTACACATTTGCTTTAAGTGTTAATATTAAGGGTCCTTTCACACTGGGACGGTTTGCAGGCGCTATTGCGCTAATAATAGTGCCTGCAAACCGACCCGAAAGTGCCGCTGCTTTAATTCCAGTGTGAAAGCCCCGAGGGCTTTCACACTGGAGCGGTGCGCTAGCAGGATGGGAAAAAAAGTCCTGCTAGCAGCATCTTCGGAGCGGTGAAGGAGCGGAGTGCTCCTGCCCATTGAAACCAATGGGACGGCGCGGCTATACCGCCGGCAAAGCGCCTCTGCAGAGGCACTTTGCGGTGGTTTTAACCCTTTCTCGGCCGAATACCGATGGTAAAGCGCTGCTTACAATAGCGGCGCTTTACCGCCGACAACGCCCCCGCCCCAGTGTGAAAGGGGCCTTAAGCAAGCAACCAGAACTTATTCTGCTGTTGACATAGAAGTACAGTGTAAAAGATGGATTCTAAATTGTTGTTTGCTGCATTTAACAATTGCCTACAGGGCACTTACACCCCCTTCCTGCCCAGACCATTTTTCAGCTTTCATCGCTGTTGCACTTTGAATGACAATTGTGCGGTCATGCTACACTGTACCCAAATGAAATTTTTATCATTTTCTTCACACAAATAGAGCTTTCTTTTGGTGGTAATTAATCACTGCTGTTTTTTTATTGTTTACAAAAAAAAAAAAGACCAAAAAATGTGAAAAAAAATGTTTTTTACTTAGTTTCTGTCAGTAAATTTTGTAATGAAGTCATTTTTCTCCTTCACTGATGTGCACTGATGAGGCGGCACTGATGGGCACTGATAGGCTGAACTGGTGGGCATTGATGAGGTGGCACTTATGGGCACTGATGAGGCGGCACTGATTAGGTGGCACTGATGAGGAGGCACTAATATGCCACACTTATGGGCACTGATAGGTGGCACTGATATGTGGCACTGATGAGTACTGATAGGCGGCACTGATGGGCACTGTTAGGTGGCACTGATGGGCACTAATAGTTGGCACTGTTTGGCACTGATAGGCGGCACTGGTGTGCACTGATAGGCAGCACTGGTGGGCACTGATAGGCGGCAAGGCTAGGTGGTACTGATGGGCACTGATGGGCATTGATGGGTGGCACTGATGGGCATTGATAGACAGCAGTGATGGACATTGATGGGCAGCACTGATATGCGGTACTGATAGCCAGCACTGATTTGCATCACTAATGGGCACTGATTGGTGGCACTTGTGGGCAGTGGCGGGCACTGACTGCTGGCACTGATTGCTGGCACTGGTGGGCACTAATTGGTGACACTGTTGGCACTATAATGTAATCAGGGCACTGATGATCAATGCCCTGATTACATGTTTTGTTGCCCCCTGCGAGGAGATGCCGCTAATCCGCTCTCCTCGCCACACACTCTGTCAGTGTGAGGCGAGGAGCGCCGATTACCAGCATCTCTATGTTTACATGTGACCGGCTGTGATTGGACACAGCCAATCACATGGTTAAAGAGCCGCGGAGCTGCGGCTCTTTACAGAGATTGGGGTCGCGCCGTGTCCTGGCAACACAGCGCAGCTGCACGCCCCCGCGGACACGCGAGAGCGGCCGTTCTGGGACGCCGTCATATGGCGGCAACAAGTTAAAGGAGTTGTAAAGGTACATTTTTTTTTAAAGCGGAGTTCCACCCATATAAAAGTCAGCAGCTACAAAAAGTGTAGCTGCTGACTTTTCTTAATTGGACACTCACCTGTCCCACGGTCCAGCGATGCGGGCGAACGAAGCCCCATTCCTCAGCGCCAGCATTGTCACTGTGGGCGCACAGCTGTGGCTGCACAGCTGGCCACGCATTGCGCATGCGTAAGCTGCGCTGTGCACCGTGACTGGCCGGGCAATCATCTGAGACCTGTGACATGTCCCAGATGATTGTAGAGAGGGAGGGGGAAGAGGTGAACTTCCTTCCAGCGCCACGGCGCCCCGGGAGGAAGTGGGAGCTGGATCCTTCTAAAAAGAGGGTATCCGCTCCCCCCCCAAAGAAATAACATGCCAGATGTGGCATGTCAGGGGGTCACCTGCACTTAAAGCGGAAGTTCCATTTTTGGGTGGAACTCCGCTTTAAATAAACATGTCTATACTTACCTACTCTGTGCAATGGAATCGCACAGAGCGGCCGGTAACCTCCTCTTTTCGGGTCCCCTGCCAGCGCTCCTGGCCCCAACTCTCTGGCCAGTGGCCCCATGGGAAGCCGCTTCCCATGGGGGGACTCTTCCATGCTGGCACCCGAGTCCCTCTGCTGCGTCCATTGACACAGACAGCGGGACTCGGGCCCACCCCCCGCTCCCTTGTCACTGGCTTTTGTTGACAGCACTGGGAGCCAATGGCTCTCGATGCCCCGGCCTTGCCAGCGAGACCTGGAAGTGAGGGGAGAGAAGAGCTGCAGCCGTACAGGAAGCTGGATCGAATAATGTCTCAGGTAGGTAAAGGGGGGCTGAGGGGGTGATGCCGACACCTAAACATGTTTTACCTTAATGCAAGGAATGCATTAAGGTAAAAAATGTTTAGCCTTTACAACCACTTTAAAGTGTTTGTACACTGTATTACCAAAAGTATTGGGACGCCTGCCTTTACATACACAAGAACTTTAATGGCATCCCAGTCTTAGTCCTTAGGGTTCAATATTGAGTTGGCCCACCCTTTGAAGCTATAACAGTTTCAACTCTTCTGGGAAGGTTGTCCACAAGGTTTAGGAGTGTGTCTATGGGAATGTTTGACCATTCTTCCAGAAGCGCATTTGTGAGTTTAGGCACCGATATGAACAGGAAGACCTGACTCGCAATCTCCGCTTGAATTGATCCCAAAGCTGTTCTATCGGGTTAAGTTTAGGACTCTGTGCAGGCCAGTCAAGTTCCTCCACCCTAAACTTGCTCATCCATGTCTTTATGGACCTTGCTTTGTGCACTGGTGTGCAGTCATGTTGGAACAGGAAGGGGCCACCCCCCAAACTGTTCCTACAAAGTTGGGAGCATGAAATTGTCCAAAATGTCTTGGTATGCTGACGCCTTAAGAGTTCCCTTCACTGGAACTAATAGGCCAAGCGCAACCCCTAAAAATAACAAACAAAAAAAACACACCATATTCCCCCCTCCACCAAATTATTTGGACCAGTGCACAAAGCAAGGTCCATAAAGACATGGATGAGTGAGTTTGAGGTGGAGGAACTTGACAGGCCTGCACAGAGTCCTAACCTCAACCCGATAGAACATCTTTGGGATGAATTAGAGCGGTGACTTTAAACCAGGCCTTCTCATCCACATCAGTTCCTGACCTCACAAATGCACCTCTGCAAGAATGGTCAAACATTCCCATAGACACACTCCTAAACCTTGTGGACAGCCTTCCCAGAAGAGTTGAAGCTGTTATAGCTGAAAAATGGGGGCCAACTCAATATTGAACCCTACGGACTAAGACTGAGATGTCATTAAAGTTTGTGTGCATGTAAAGGCACGCATCCCAATACTTTTGGTAATATAGTGTTTATCCAACACATTGTTTTTGGATAGAGTAGGTAAGGGTTAAAACCCATGTCATGTTATGGTTTGCTGTTTGTGTCCCATTGGGGATATTTCTCTTCACCTCCTGTCTCAGAGATGCAACAGGAACTGAGAGGAAATCTCCCCAAAGTAAGAGGAATGCACCTCCTAAACATTTCTTACCAGAACAGGTGTCCCTATTGGAAGATTTGCCCTAACCTCTAGTTCTGGTGGCATCTCTAAAATTTTGGTATTTTTCTCACTTTCTGTCTGGGTGACAATGGTGATAGCCTGTGCAGACACTATAGAATAAGCACTTTTTATTAAATAAATGTCCATGTGTGAACAAATTTATTAACATATAAAATAAGTAATATAACTATAAATAATTCATTATTAATTAACTTACTTGACGAGTCCAGCTGTCTGACCCTTTGAAACGGCAGTTGCATACTGCTTCTTTGCAGCTTCTTTTTCTTTAATCACCCCTGAATATGTTATTCCATCAATTATCCTGCATTAAATTCACATAAGATGGTTAATGAAATATTTATCATTAAAACAAACAATTTATATAATTTCCTGTGCCATTATAATGATGCAGGAAACAGCCAGGAGTGGCTTGAGCCACATTAACTAAGAAAGTGAAATAGCGAAATATAAACTAGTGCAGGTCTGCCCCTAATTACAAAATACAGATATTTTCCATATAGAAAACTGCTGCAGATTCCTGCCAGGGGTGACCTGTGGTACAGGATGGGAGCTGTCAGTAGACAGCTCACATCCCTATCTCTGCTTTTGTAGTTGTGCCTGCAGGGTTAACAACCCTTCTCCTCCCTCTGCTCTGAGCCAAGCAGGGGAAAAGTAGATAGCATAAAGATCGGAGCATGCAGCTCCAGCTCTCATGTTCTCTGTGCTGGCTGTCATTCCATAAGTATTCCAACTCAAAGGTAAATCAAAAGTAAAACAGTTCACATACAGTAAATGCACTTTAATAATATGAAATGGTATAAAAGTATAGTTGACCTTTATCTTTAAATTTATTCATAGGATCCTCTGGAATGCGCTATCTCCTTGTTGAACATGAACGCCAAGGTCCTCGCTAATATTCTTGTCTCACGTCTGTCCAAGGCAATATCTGACCTGATCCATGTTGATCAAACCCGGTTTATGCCAGGCAAAGGCACTGACATCAATATTCACCGGTTTATGCCAGGCAAAGGCACTGACATCAATATTCAACGCATTTTCCTGAACCTTTCCCTGACCTATGACAATACCAGCTCCCGTGTGGTGGCCTCCCTGAATGCTGAAAAGGTTTTTGATTCCGTAGAATGGGATTATCTGTGGAAGGTTCCTCATAGATTTGGTTTTGGGCCTAATTTCCTAAAATAGATTCAAATGCTCTATAGGGAGCCTAAGGCGAGGGTTCGTACAAATGATTGGATCTCTGATCCATTTTTGCTATCTCAAGGTACTCGGCAGGGATGCCCCCTGTCTCCCGACCTGTTTGCCCTGGCTCTGGAACCCCTGGCGACTTTGATCAGGGAGTCCCCAGCGGTCCATGGATTGCGGGTTGGGAGATTGGACCTGAATGATGCGGGGGCCCTCGCTAATGGCTGCCCTGAAGATTTTTATTGTATTTGGTGCATACTCGGGAATCAGAATGAATTGGTTTAAGTCTGTTATTTTTCCTCTGGATGGACAGGTGTCTGCCCTCCCTAGCGCCTCTCCATTGCGTTGGGTGTCTGAGTTCCGATATTTAGGGATACTGGTGACGAGGGATGTCTAACAATACTATTCCCGTAATCTCCTTCCCCTGATCTCCCTTCTCAGAGAAAGGTGTTCATCGTGGTCCGGCTCCCCTTGAACCTCCTTGAGCGCATCAACATCCTCCAAATGATATTGCTACCAAATTCAATTATATATTTCGAAATAGCCCAGTTTGGATACCAGCCTCTTTTTTTAGAGATGTGTATAGATGCATTAGCACCTTTATCTGAAACTGAGCCATCCCACATTTGGCTAAATCTACACTTCACCTCCCTGCACAGTTGGAGGGACTGGCGTCACCCAACTTCCAAGGATAATATTGGGCGGCTATTTTGGTGACAACATATTGGTGGTTTGAGGGGTCCCGTACTAATGCGGCGGTTTGTCCAGAGGCCGCCTGTTTGTGGTCCTTGTCGGATCTACAAAATTTAGCGTATAGAGCAGCAGGAGCATGTGCGACCATGCCAACCCCTACTAGGACCACGCTTCGTGTTTGGTTAACTGCTAAGCGACGTTTTTTCCAAGAAGCGCCCTGGTCTCTTGTACAACCTCTCTGGGGGAATCTGAACCTTCCCCACTTCAGATCAGTTCCCGACCCCCAAGTGTGGGCATGGTTTGGTATCACGTCAGCTGTTTGCTTTTTAATTCTCATATGTAGCCAATACATTTTTGAAACAAGGACTTTGAAGTTGCTGGCTCTTCTCCCTTATATCTTGCAAGACATTATGCCTGAGGGAACGCTGCTAACTTACTCCCAATTAAGTCGGACGTTTTGCTTGCCAGGTTAGATGTATTTTAGATACGTCCAGCTTCGCCATGCTGCCAGAGCCCAATTATCTTCTCAGCCTCCACTCCAGCTAGACCCTGTAGAAGCAGTCCTCTCACAAGAGGGTCTGAAAAAACTGCTCTCTACACTTTATGGGACACTGCTTAGGACTGACTCCCCAAAATTGAGAAATTGGGGGATCTATGGAAATCAGACATTCCCTCCCTAGACAGGGAGGATTGGGAGGACTGTTTTGAGCAATGCCCCAAGCTGGTAGTCTCATCGAGAAACAAGCTAATACAAAAAAAACTACTACATCGCGTTTACTATATGCCAGTTAGACTCCACAAAATATACCCAGATAGAGACCCTCATTGTCCATGTTGTCAAACCCAAATGGGTACCTTTTTTCATATACTTTGGGAGTGCCCCAAGATACAGACCTTTTGGGCAGCAATCTTTGACCTGATTAACACTAAATTGGAACTGTCAGTTAACATGTCTCCTGAGCTGGCTCTATTGGGGATCCCTGATGATGCTCAAAGATCGCATCATAGCAAGCAGCTGGCAGCTGATTTCTTACTTACTATTCTATGCTAAAAAGGCGATCATATGCAAATGGTCCTCCTCCTCCTGCTCTGTCTTCTTGGGAGGCTATGATTGATGCCACGTTACCTCTTTACAAGCTGACGTACATCAGTCGTGACTGCCCCTGGAAATTTGAGATGGTGTGGCAGCCGTGGACCTCTTTTATACTGATCTGTTGTAGTACCTCATAAACATAAACATCACCTCTCTCCTTCCCCTCTCTCTCGCCTCCTCTGTTATTTACCCTCCCTTTCCTCCCTGGGACACCTCCGGGGAGAGTGTAGCCCTCCCTCTAGATGTATATACCATGGAAGATACTGTGGGATTTATTGGAGACGTGTTTCTCCTTCTTTATTAAGATTGCTGAATGGTCATTATTTGTTCCCTCTTATTTTATTTTACGTCATTTTCATTTACTTTACTTTACTTTATGGTTAACTGTTATGGATGCAAAATCTGTTTCTATTGTACTGCCATGTCAAGTTGGTTGTTTCAGTTTTTCTTTCTGTATGTTCTATTATTTTATCCTTCAATAAAGAATTACTAATTGTTAAAAAAAAGTATTTATTAAAATTATTTTTTTGGGGGGGGATGATTATAATACTACAGCTGCTGTGTAAACTTATGTTCACATTTGCAGTGATAATGACAAGATGCAATGCCCCTCCTGGAATAGAAAACTGCATAATGGCATTGGGTATGAAAAGGTAAGTATAATTTTCAACTCAGTGTTCCCCACCATAATCAGCCATTCAAAGCACAATTTTTGAGGTTTTGGTGTTAAATATCTAAATACTTACATGCTAAAATTAGTTATAAAAGCTGTTTTTGGCAAATCCACTTTGAAGATGGCCTCCTTAGAGACATCGGCTCTATTAACGGCTCTGCTTGTGATGACATTATGAGCGAATCGGGATGTCACCTTACAGTCAATATTAATGCTGTAGACTTCAATATCGTTCACTGGCTGGAGAGTACAAATACATGAAAAGTGCCATATGGTATGCAAAAGTCAAATATTTAAGCTATTAGAATGTATATGAGATATAAAATTATATTGTAGATTTTATCCTGTATAATAATACTTTTTAACAGTGACATTAAACATGAATAATTAACCTTTATAAAGTAAGCTATGTAACACTGGTATGGATATAAAACTTTCTTACCTATGTGTACAAACTCTTTTAGTGTTGGTGCACTGGTCTACCACAAACAATATAACATTGTGAAAAGAAGTATACTGTACCTCCTAACTTCTTAACAACCGCTCAATGTATGGCACAGGGGAAGTGGGCCTTAAAGAAGTCCAGCCTGAGCTCATTTGGCTGGGCTTCTCCTAAGGGTCACAGGAGTGCAATTCGTTTTGCACTCCTGTGACCCGTTTTCAGCGGAGAGCGGTCTGGAGTCCGCTCTTCGCTGGTGTCACTTCCATCAGTCGAGGCAGCATGTAATGCTGACTTCCCTAGTCTGGATCCACTAGCTGCCTTGCTTGATGGCAGTCTCAGCGAGCCGCTGAGACGGCCTCTCCCCGCCCCTCCACAGCTCATCGCTCTAATGAGCGTGGAGAAGCAGACCAGGAACGATGCTGACTGACAGTCAGCATCACTTTGCTCGGGGAGGAGTGAGAACCGAGCCATCGGCGGTGTTCGGTGGCTCGGTTCTTAGTGCAGAGACGCCGGGGGGCAGCTGCAGTTCGGTCTGATGCTCCATCCACCGAGGTAAGTATGATTAGAAAAAAAAAAAACATACTTCTCTTTTAACACCCACATGCTGAACACATGCTTCCATGTTTCACTGTTGTTGTGTGCAGAGAGCATGCTCACTTTGCACTCTCTACACACTAGAGCTGCACGATTCTGGCTAAAACGAGAATCACAATTTTCTTGCTTAGAATAAAGATCAAGATTCTCCCTAATGTGTGTTCTAACTGTGGGGGGATGGGACTGTCTAGGAGGAGAGAGAGATAGGTGTTCATACTTAGTATGAACACACGATCTGTCTTTACTCCCCTGAAAGAACCGGGATTTGTGTGTTTACACACACAGATCCCGGTTCTCGCTCTGTCACAATCGATCATGGGGCCCTTGCAACAGCTCGGGGCACACGCTGCCAGCATGCACGCACCCCTAGTGGCCAGAAAGCGAAGCGACGTAAGGTAACGTCGATTTGCCCAGCTGAGCCAACCTGCCGTAGTAAAACTGCGGCGGCTGGTCCGCTAGTGGTTAAACTGACCTCATTTACAGACAGAAGTTCTTTCCTTTGATTTAAAACAACCAAAATGTTACAATGTTTCTCTTGGCTTTTTTTTTTTTTTACAGCTCGGAGCAGAGAACTTGTTACATAGAATCGAGGAAATGTTGGATTAAGACCGTGAGGAAGTTGAATCAAATTGAGATTGCGATTTTTTAATGATTAATCGTGCAGCTCTACTACACACTGAACAAGCTGTCACTGACAACTTCAGGTCACCATTAAGGATCGGAGCCAGTCAGTGGTGTCTCCAGCTTTCAAATTTAGGGGGGGCACATGGGGGGACAGGGACAAAAGTAGGGGGGCAACTATAAAATGTATATATATATCTCTATATCTATATATCTATATCCTGGGGCCCTTTACTACGACCCCACAACGGGCCCTTTCACATGTTCTGCAGTGAGCTCCCTTCCTACTGTATTGGGGTCCCCCAGGGTGGCAGAAAACAAGATATATATGTCACCAGCATATCAAGAAAATATAAGGATCCAAAGCAGTGGGAGAACTATCAGGGTTGCAAAGGTTGTCTTGCCTCCGGGCCCTGGTGTTCTGCCACTGTGGGGTTCCCCAGCCTCCTCTTGCTGTCCTGCCCCTGCTATTGACAGCTCTGGTCTGGCATCTCTTGGAATTTACAGGCTGGTCCTCCTGTCCTAAGGACGGGAGAAATCAGTCTGTTTTTTTCAGTAACTGAAAGTCCTGGTGGAGTCCTTCCTGCAACTCGCTCTTCTCCCTGCCAATGAGGATGCAGGTGAAGGAGCAGATCAGGCGGCCGTGGTTGTGTGAACGCTCACATTATGCAGTGTCAGCGAGCAGGGGAGGGGGGAGGAATCACCCGCAGGAGCTGACTGGGGACTCTCTCCCTCTTAGACATTGATTTTTTGTAAAAAAAAAAAAAAAAAAAATTTTTTTTTTTTTTTGGGGGGGGCACATGGTGGGGCACAGCATAATGTTGGGGGGGTCAGGGCCCCCTCTGGCCCCCCCCCCTAGGGTCGCCATTGGAGCCAGTGGGAAGGATCCTGATCATGTGACTGCTGTCACAGCCATTCAAAGCATTTACATGATCAGGAACTCCGCCTGCCTTTGTTCAGAGTGCCTTAAAGGTCCAACAAGTGGTGAAGAGGAACTAAACTCTGGAAGCTGTGCCCCAAAAAGGCAGAGAGTAGTCAAGAGACTAGTCACCACTCTATGCACTATGTCTGTGCTCTCCACGCAGCTGAACATTCCCCATCACTGACTTATAATGCCTTGTTATGCACTGTGTCTGAGTGGAAGTGGTCATCCTGGTAGAAGCAGCATTTTTATTTCCCCATGTCAGAACAGTGAGCAGTATAGTAATGGCATCATTAAATCTCACTCCAAATCTCCTAAGACTAGCAATCAGAGGCAGAAATATCTTAGATTCACTGCAGATATATAGCTATGAGGATGTAGGCAAAGGAGGGTCTCGGTACCCTTGCATATCAGAAAGCGCACTGCTATTTTTCAGAAGAAATTCCAGTATTAAATCTTCACTTTTTTAATTTAGTTTGACTTTAATATGTCTTACCTCTGCAACATTTCTCTTCTGTAAGTAAACACAAATAAAAAAAAATAACCCAATTAGTTTTCTAAAAGAATTGTTTTACTTTTACTAATTAAAATTTACTGTCAGAATGAGTTACTACAAGGAACACAGTGAAACTCCACAAAGTGGATCTGAAATGTAAAACATTAACAATATATGCAAATGTGTTCTTAAAAAGGTATATAGAACTGAATGGGACTTTAATTGTGCCTCTAAGAAGTATAAATAGATGAAAAACAATGAATGAAAAAATACATTATTTTGTTTTATTCAGTATAAAAACAGTTAATAATACATTACAGTTAATACGGTTGAAATGGATCCAGGGTGTGCAAATCCTCGATTTCAACAGCGTTTTGGCCTACGCGTTTCATGGACGAGGCCGATTCGTCAGGGCCTTTGAGAATGGCACAATGTGATCACGTGTAGAATCTCCTGTTTACTTGGCGGCCTCTGTAATAGGTAGTCCCGTCTTCTGGGCCACCATTGGACCACTATTCTATCATAGGAGATTCTCACTGTATGTAATTTGTTGGCGCTCCTCCCGCCCCCCTCCCTGTCTTCCCTAGGCTGCAGATGGGCATCGATCAGGCTGCACTGATGGCAATGGTGAGGCTGCTGCATTGATGGCAATGGTGAGGCTGCTGCATTGATGGCAATGGTGAGGCTGCTGCATTGATGGCAATGGTGAGGCTGCATTGATGTGGACTGATGAGGCTGCATTGATGGCACTAGTGAGGCTGCAGATGGCCATTGATCAGGCTGCATTGATGGCAATGGTGAGGCTGCAGATGGGCACTGACCCTTATTTTGCTTCAAAGTTCCTTATTTAAATTTTTTTTTTTCCTGAAACTTCCCTCTTAAAATGAATGTGCCTGTTATATGCCTGTGTGTGTTATACACCGATAAATACAATATTTATTTTTAACTTTTTAAAATTTTATTTAAAAATTTGCTTTTTAACCAGTTGCTGACCGCCGCACGCTGATGTACGTCGGCAGAATGGCAGGGGTGGGCAAATGGGCGCAATCGCGCCCTCCCCGCCTGCGGCGGTCAAATTTATTAGAGGACCCAGGGCCAGACCAATGATTTATGGTCTGGACCTGGTGATCGCTCCTAACGAATGGAAACATTCCTCTGTCTGTGTAAGTGTAAAAAAAGCCAGGATAAAGTGATGTCATTTCTCCTTGTGGGGTCTTTTCGATTCCAGTGAGAGGAGAGATAACATCTAACTATGAGTTGCACAACACTACACTAACACCAGTACACACAGGAACACTTGCCACCCCCCGATCACCCCCCCCAGTTAACCCCTTCACTCCCTGTCACTGTGTCACCAATTGCAGTTTTCAGATTTTTCACTGATCACTGCATTGGTGTCATTTGTGACGGAAATAAGTGTTAGGGCAGTTAGTAATAGGCCCCATTAGGTCTATGTTACCCCCCTAAACCCCCCTCATAAATGTTTAACCCCTTGATCGCCCTCCATTTAACCCTTTCACCCCCTGTTGCCAGTGTCACTAAACGATCGCCGTATTTGTGTCACGGGTAACGCTAGTTAGTTGATTCGTTTCACCGTCAGGCTTTTATAGCGTCAGGTGCCCCCATATATTACTTAATAAAGGTTTTAACCCCCTGATTGCCCCCTAGTTAACCCTTTCACCCCCTGTCACCAGTGATCACCGTATTAGTGTTACAGGTGACGCTGGTTAGTTTGTTTTTTTATAGCATCAGGGCACCCGCCGTATATTACCCAATAAAGGTTTAACCCCCTGATCGTCCGGTGGGTGATATCAGTTTTAGCGTCAGTCAGGGTCTGCGTTGCCCCAGGCAGCGTCAGATTAGTGCCAGTAGTGCTAACACCCACGCATGCACCATACACCTCCCTTAGTAGTATAGTGTCTGAAAGGATCAATATCTGATCTGATCAGATCTATACTAGCGTCCCCAGCAGTTTAGGGTTCCCAAAAACGCAGTGTTAGCGGGATCAGCCCAGATACCTGCTAGCACCTGCGTTTAACCCCTCTGCTCAGCCCAGCCCACCCAAGTGCAGTATCAATCAATGTTACACACATAACTGCAGCGTTCGAAGAGTCAGGCCTGATCCCTGCAAACGCTTACAGTTTTTTTGGTAGCATTTTTGGTCGCTGACAGTCAGGAGCTCTTTTTCCTGTGAGTCTCACTACTGTACCAGTAAATTTAGAGACCAAAATGTCAAATCGAAGGTACAGTAGTGAAGAGGCCTACACGTTTCTAAGCATGACAGATAGTGAAGAGGAAGTCACTCATCTGTCAGATTCAGGCTCAGAATACAATCCTGTAGACGAAAGTTCTGACGATGGAGTTGTGGTCCCTGCCAAGGTCACGCATACCCGACCCCGTTCTTCTGCTGTCGTTGAGGTGCAAGAACCGCAGCACTCTCATATGGAGCAGAGAGCCAGTATTAGTGCCGCTTATCCTTCTGGTGAACTGGCAAGCACCAGCGGCCTAGTACACCCCGGTCGTAGTCAAACCAGCACTGCAGTAACACGTGGTGACGTGGCGAGTCCCATAAGTGCAGTTCAAGCTGGTGCGGTGGCTAGCACAACTAGTGTCCTGCAGCCACTAAGAAAAAGATAAAGACAGGCCCATCGTGCCCATAGTGCCCTTCCTGCTGCATCTGCCAATCCTAATTGGGAGCCCACCACTTCTGCAGCACTCGTACTCCCCCATTCACTGGCCAATCCGGAATTCAGGTGGAAACAGTTGATTGTACGTCACTTGATTTTTATTCGCTGTTTTTCACGGAAGATCTCTATAGATCTATTGTGGACCAAAGCAATTTGTATGCTGGTCAATTCATTGCTGCTAATCCCCATTTGACCCTTGCCAGAGATTGGAAACCTATTACGGTTTCCGAATTTAAGACCTTTCTGGACCTATCCCTCCTAATGGGCATAACTAAAAAGAGTGAGTTTCAGTCATATTGGTCCACTGACACAATTCACCATATGCCCGAGTTCTCTGCCTCCATGGCCAGGGCATGATACGAGCAGATCTTGGGGTTCATGTGCTTCAATGACAATGAACTCTGTCGTCCTCGGGGTGACCCTGGATACGATCAGCTCTACAAAATCCAGCCCCTCATAAACCACTTACCAACAGTTTGTAGCCTTGTTTACTCCCCATCAAGTTGTCTGCATTGATGAGTCCCTGATTAAGTTTTCTGGCCGCTTGTCTTTCAAACAGTATCTTCCCAGCAAGCGTGCCAGATACGGGGTCAAGATGTATAAGCTCTGTGACAGGGCCACAGGCTATACATATAGTTTTATGGATTATGAGGGAAGAGATAGTCACGTAGAGCCGGAGAACTGCCCAGATTACATAAGAAGCGCTGATAAGATTGTGTGGGACTTGGTGTCACCCTTATTCTGAAAGGGGTACCACTTGTATGTGGACAATTATTACACAAACGTGCCACTTTTTAGTCACTTGTTTGATCACGGAATTGGCGCGTGTGGCACCGTGCGATCTAATTGCCGGGGCTTACCCCAGCGGCTTGTAGATTCCCGTCTTAGGCTGGGGGAGAGAGCCTGCTTGAAGTGTAATAATTTGCTCGCTGTGAAGTGGAGGGATAATCAGAATGTTTTCGTTCTGTCCTCCCTTCACGCAGACACGACGGTCCAAATTCCTATGGCGACTGGTGTTGTGGAGAAACCCCTCTGTGTCCCCGAATATAACCTTAATATGGGAGGGGTGGACCTCAACGACTAGTTGTTGGTGCCGTACCTAGTTGTGTACAAAAAAGTGTCTGTATACTTATTACAATTGGCTCTGATGAATGCTTCAGGACAAACTGGATCCTTCCTTAAATTCCAGGAAGAGATCATCACAGCCCTTCTGTTTCCAGAAGGTGCTGTGGCCCAACTTCCCAACCCAAATGCAGTAAGCCGGCTGCATGAGAGGCATTTTCCGCATGTCCTCCCTGGTACCCCTACCCAATGAGCCCCCCAAAGAAAATGTTGTGTCTGCAGAAAGCGCGGATATAGGCGTGACACCCGCTATTATTCTCCCTCCTGTCCTGACCGTCCTGGTCTTTGCATTGGTGAATGTTTTGAACGCTACCACACACTAGTGGAGTATTAGCGTAGGGTACAGCACTGCACAGACTAGGACACACATTCACAGGGTCTCCAAAGATGCCATCGCATTTTGGGAGACCCAAACCTGGAACCAAACCGTTATAGTTACAAAAAAAGTGTTTAAAAAAATAAAAAGTTAAAAAAAAAAACAAAAAAAAACAAAACAAAAAAAAAATAGTTGTTGTTTTATTGTTCTCTCTCTCTACTATTCTCTACTTTGTTTTATTGTTAACCATCATTGCTTAGCAGGTACGCCATTCAGCTGCAGCACTGATTTATTTATCTTGACAGCAACAGCGTTTCCTCCCACGATACATAAATCAGCGACTCCAGCACTTTGTGGAAAAAAAAAAAATGTGTAATTTTCCCAAAACTTGTGGCAAAATATAAAATATTCTCGATGTCCGCCGGGACCCGCTGATTGTTCGGGACACAAGCAAAATGGCAGTCTGTAAACAAGGCAGATTGTCGTTTTATCAGCGGGGAAGGTTTTGATCCTGTGTTTCTGCAAAGCAGGAACATGGTTCTTTGCCTTCCCCTAGTCAAAGCACCTCCCCCACAGTGAGTAAGCACAATCTAGGCATACATTTAACCCTTTGATCGCCCCTGATGTTCACCCCTTCCCTGCCAATGTCATTAGTACAGTGACAGTGCATTTTTTAAACCCTGATCACTGTATTAGTGTCACTGGTCCCCAAAAAGTGTCAAAAGTGTCAGTTAGGTGTCCGATTTGTCCACCGCAATATAAGTCGCTGATCACCGCCATTACTAGTAAAAAAATATATATATATGGTAAGTAAAGCTTACCATATGTTAGCAAGGAATATGGTAAGTAAAGCTGCCTTTTAATTGTACCCTAGACAAAAGAAGAGCTTTTAACCCTTGTAGTGGGGCTCTCCTCACAATGCAAAGGTTAAATGCTCCTTATTGACTAGTTTTGAATTTTCCCCAGCTCAGCTTTTTGTTTTTAATTCCTTTATTTTTTGGGCAAATAAGCATACAAAGATTACAGGAAACAGTGTTGACTGAAGCACAAAACAATCTTATAATAGGAGGTGGGATCAAAGACCATATCCCGGAACAGTAGTAACACACCAGAGCATAATGTTAGGCTTCATGTACACTGCTGCTGCTAAATGTATGTTTAGAAGCAGTTGGGCAATTTTTTCAACTGCTCCTGACCTTCCTCTATGTTATCTTATCAGTACATGTACACTGGGTCATTTACAGTCGTTTCTAGGCAGTTGAGTTTAGAGGCTTTTTTTGGAATGCAAAAAAATTGGTTCAGAAGCTCAGTTTAGAGGCATTTCAAGCGCCAAATGCTTCTAAATGCGGCTAAATGCAGTAACTCGCGTTTAGCTGCATTTTTTAGCCTGCACTCAGTCCTTATCTTGTACTTGGTAGGACACTGGTGGGACACTTTTTACTCCTCTTTTACAGGGGTTTAGTTGCACACATTTGCAAATACATGCATAAGCTGCAGGCCACGGCGAGGCACCCTGTATCCTGCAGACCCTAACTCTAACTTTGAAGAGTCTCCACAGTGGGAGCACATGTATTCTTATGGATAGATGAAGGAAAGATGACTGGAGGGAGCCCAACCAAATGTGTTCACAAATGTGTGCAACTAAACCCCTGTTTTTAACGCATACTGTTAGGCAGATTAATTCGGTTGGTTGCAGGCTGGTTGGTAAGTTGAGCTTGGAAATTCTTTGGTTTTATTTTACAGCTGTACAAATGGTCCAAAAGTCGGATGGTTCCTGCTGAACCAACCGTTTTCAGACGATTTTTAGCCTGTGTCTCCCCGGCTTAAGGGAATGGAAGATAGGTATTTAACAAATTTGAATCCCCAGCAAGTACCACCCCAAAAAATACACAAAAAAATTCCATGCACTCAGATCCACAGGGATAAAACCACAGTAAGGGCCCTTTAACATGCCGTTCTGTGCAGTGTGATTTCTCAGCACTGCACCAAAATTAACGTATACACTATTTTTTGAAATGCATGGCAACCAGATCACATGGTACATTTGTACCATGAGATCCATTGTGGGCAAACAATGTTGCGTTTGCTGCCTGCATTTGCACTCCGCAGCAGATCACAAGGATAGTGCAACTGGAATGCAGTGCAGGGAGCCGCACAGGAACGTGGCTTTCACGCACCACATTATAGTGTGAATGACCCTAAAACTAGCAAGCAGTCCTATGCAGCTCAGGATGGTGGAGCAGGAAATTCTCTCAGGGCCGTTCACATTGGAAATCAGTGCGGGAAACCCAGATTCCCTGAATCAATGCAATGCAAGGTTTAGGACACCCCAAATGCAGGTCACAATTGCAGTGCGTTTCACCACATCGGATCACATGAAGTACAGAAGTACCATGCAATCCAGTTGCAGTGCATCTCTAAAAGTAGTGCATGCACTACTTTCAGCACAGTGTTGTGTGATTTATTTCAAATGGGCTGAAATCTCACTGCACTGCACCCAGATCACATGTGAATCACACAGGACCTGTTGTCCCTCCGGGTGGATATCATACGACGTCCCCCCCTTCTTGCCGTGCATGCACGCCCCTTCTTGGCTCTTTACATATGATCAGCTGTGATTGGACACAGCTGATTACATGGTAAACAAATGCTGGTTATCAGCATTTCCTTTCCTCAGTGCTGTCACTGTCTGAGGAAGGGGACAGGGGACATTTACACTGATAATGAAGGCACTGATTATTAATGCAGCCCCTTCAGTGCAGCATATCAGTGCTGCCTTATCAGTTCAGCCTGATCAATGTCCATCAGTGCATCTTATCAGTAGCCATCAGTGCAGCCTCATCAGTGGTCATTTAGAACAGCCTCATCAGTGCAGCCTTATTAGTGCCCATCAGTGCAGCCCAATCAGTGCAGCCTCATCAGTGCCCATCCGTGCAGCCTATCAGTCCCCATCAGAAGAAAAATTACTTACTTGCAAAATTATATAAACAAAACGAAGATGAGGAAAGATGAAAACACTAAGAAAAGAGGGCGCAGCAGCCTAGTGCATTATCTTAAGGTACATTTATTCAGTCAGAAAACATAATAAAAACTACTCACAAAAGTGGGAGATATAAACGTTTAGAAAGGTCTTTGACATATGGCAGTCTGTCTACTGATTGCAGTCTCTGGGTCCTGGGGAGTGGACATATGAACCGCTGCTGGCTGATGCGTTTTGAAGGGATTCCTTCTTCATCAGAGCCTCTGATGAAGAAGGAATCCCTTCGAAACGCATCAGCCAGCAGCGGTTCATATGTCCACTCCCCAGGACCCAGAGACTGCAATCAGTAGACAGACTGCCATATGTCAAAGACCTTTCTAAGCGTTTATATCTCCCACTTTTGTGAGTAGTTTTCATTATGTTTTCTGACTGAATAAATGTACCTTAAGATAATGCACTAGGCTGGTGTGCCCTCTTTTCTTTGTGTTTTTGTCTACTACTAGGATATCCCTATCCTGGAGGGCAGCAAGGCCGAAAGCTAATATCTATATTGATCGTGTGATCATCTAGCAAATGCACCTGTGCGCAGGAGTATTTGTTTCTTTTGTAGTTTTAAGATGAAAACACTGCATGGGGATCACAGGGAGGATTCAGGAAGAGAGCTTGCCGGATCACACAGAGAGAGGATCTCCCACTGTGACACCGCCTGAAGCTGAAATGCCAGCCGCTGTCAAATAAAGTCCTGCCTCCTGGACCAGCTCCTATGATAGACATCACACTAGTTCAATTTCCCAGCATTGGACCAGTGTGCTGCCTATCATAGGAGCCGGTCCAGGAGGCGGGACTTTGACAGCAGCCAGCGTTTCAGCTCCAAGTGGTGCCACAGCGGGATATCCTCTCTCTGTGTGATCTGGCCGACTCTCCTCCCGATTCCTCCCTGTTATCCATGTGCAGTGTTTTGTTTTAATCTTCCCCACAGTTTTATTTAATGGCTGGTTGCTTCTGGCAGAAGCAGTGCGGCCTTTTTATGGGGCATCACAGTGGCCCACTGGGCCATTGCCTCCCTGCCCTCCGGCCCAGCCCAGTCCACCCCTGAACCAATCCCATCTTTAACCACTTGCCGACCGCCGCACGACTATATACGTCGACAGAGCGGCACGGGCAGGCAAAAGGACGTGTATGTACGTCCTTGCCTGCCCGCGGGTGGGGGGTCCGATCAGACCCCCCCCGGTGCCTGCGGCGGTCGGCAAATCTCCCCCGGCGATCGGAGGTGAGGGGGAGGCCATCCATTCGTGGCCCCCCCCTCGCGATCGCTCTCAGCCAATGGGATCATTTCCCTGCCTCTGTATTGTACACAGAGGCAGAGGAAATGATGTCATCTCTCCTCGGCTCGGTATTTTCCGTTCCGGGCCGAGGAGAGAAGACTGCAATGTAAGTGCACCAACACACTACACACAGTAGAACATGCCAGGCACACTAAACACCCCGATCCCCCCCCCGATCGCCCCCCGATCCCCCCCCAATCACCCCCCCCCCTGTCACAAACTGACACCAAGCAGGTTTTTTTTTTTTTTTTTTTTTTTTTCTGATTACTGTATTGGTGTCAGTTTGTGACAGTTACAGTGTCAGGGCAGTGAGTGTTAGGCCCCCTGTAGGTCTAGGGTACCCCCCTAACCCCCCCTAATAAAGTTTTAACCCCTTGATCACCCCCTGTCACCAGTGTCGCTAAGCGATCATTTTTCTGATCGCTGTATTAGTGTCGCTGGTGATGCTAGTTAGTGAGGTAAATATTTAGGTTCGCCGTCAGCGTTTTATAGCGACAGGGACCCCCATATACTATCTAATAAATGTTTTAACCCCTTGATTGCCCCCTAGTTAACCCTTTCACCACTGATCACCGTATAACCGTTACGGGTGACGCTGGTTAGTTTGTTTATTTTTTATAGTGTCAGGGCACCCGCCGTTTATTACCGAATAAAGATTTAGCCCCCTGATCGCCCGGCGGTGATATGCGTCGCCCCAGGCAGCGTCAGATAAGCGCCAGTACCGCTAACACCCACGCACGCAGCATACGCCTCCCTTAGTGGTATAGTATCTGTACAGATCAATATCTGATCCGATCAGATCTATACTAGCGTCCCCAGCAGTTTAGGGTTCCCAAAAACACAGTGTTAGCGGGATCAGCCCAGATACCTGCTAGCACCTGCGTTTTGCCCCTCCGCCCAGCTCGGCCCAGCCCACCCAAGTGCAGTATCGATCGATCACGGTCACTTACAAAACACTAAACGCATAACTGCAGCGTTCGCAGAGTCAGGCCTGATCCCTGCGATCGCTAACAGTTTTTTTGGTAGCATTTTGGTGAAATGGCAAGCACCAGCCCCAGGCAGCGTCAGGTTAGTGCCAGTACCGCTAACACCCACGCACGCACCGTACACCTCCCTTAGTGGTATAGTATCTGAACGCATCAATATCTGATCCGATCAGATCTATACTAGCGTCCCCAGCAGTTTAGGGTTCCCAAAAACGCAGTGTTAGCGGGATCAACCCAGATACCTGCTAGCAACTGCGTTTTACCCCTCCGCCCGGCCCAGCCCAGCCCACCCAAGTGCAGTATCGATCGATCACTGTCACTTACAAAACACTAAACGCATAACTGCAGCGTTCGCAGAGTCAGGCCTGATCCCTGCGATCGCTAACAGTTTTTTTTGTAGCGTTTTGGTGAACTGGCAAGCACCAGCCCCAGGCAGCGTCAGGTTAGTGCCAGTAGCGCTAACACCCACGCACGCACTGTACACCTCCCTTAGTGGTATAGTATCTGAACTGATCAATATCTGATCTGATCAGATCTATACTGGCGTCCCCAGCAGTTTAGGGTTCCCAAAAACGCAGTGTTAGCGGGATCAGCCCAGATACCTGCTAGCACCTGCGTTTTGCCCCTCCGCCCGGCCCAGCCCAGCCCACCCAAGTGCAGTATCGATCGATCACTGTCACTTACAAAACACTAAATGCATAACTGCAGCGTTCGCAGAGTCAGGCCTGATCCCTGCGATCGTTAACAGTTTTTTTGGTAGCGTTTTGGTGAACTGGCAAGCGCCAGCGGCCTAGTACACCCCGGTCGTAGTCAAACCGGCACTGCAGTAACACTTGGTGACGTGGCGAGTCCCATAAGTGCAGTTCAAGCTGGTGAGGTGACAAGCACAAATAGTGTCCCGCTGCCACCAAGAAGACAAACACAGGCCCGTCATGCCCATAGTGCCCTTCCTGGTGCATTCGCCAATCCTAATTGGGAACCCACCACTTCTGCAGCGCCCGTACTTCCCCCATTCACATCCCCAACCAAATGCAGTCGGCTGCATGAGAGGCATTTTTATGTCCTCCCGAGTACCCCTACCCAACGAACCCCCCCAAAAAAGATGTTGTGTCTGCAGCAAGCGCGGATATAGGGTGACACCCGCTATTATTGTCCCTCCTGTCCTGACAATCCTGGTCTTTGCATTGGTGAATGTTTTGAACGCTACCATTCACTAGTTGAGTATTAGCGTAGGGTACAGCATTCCACAGACTAGGCACACTTTCACAGGGTCTCCCAAGATGCCATCGCATTTTGAGAGACCCGAACCTGGAACCGGTTACAGTTATAAAAGTTACAGTTACAAAAAAAGTGTAAAAAAAAAAAAAAAAAAAAAACACAAACAAAAATATAAAATAAAAAATAATAGTTGTCGTTTTATTGTTCTCTCTCTCTTTATTCTCTCTCTATTGTTCTGCTCTTTTTTACTGTATTCTATTCTGCAATGTTTTATTGTTATTATGTTTTATCATGTTTGCTTTTCAGGTATGTAATTATTTATACTTTACCGTTTACTGTGCTTTATTGTTAACCATTTTTTTGTCTTCAGGTACAGCATTCACGACTTTGAGTGGTTATACCAGAATGATGCTTGCAGGTTTAGGTATCATCTTGGTATCATTCTTTTCAGCCAGCGGTCGGCTTTCATGTAGAAGCAATCCTAGCGGCTAATTAGCCTCTAGACTGCTTTTACAAGCAGTGGGAGAGAATGCCCCCCCCCCACCGTCTTCCGTGTTTTTCTCTGGCTCTCCTGTCTCAACAGGGAACCTGAGAATGCAGCCGGTGATTCAGCCAGCTGACCATAGAGCTGATCAGAGACCAGAGTGGCTCCAAACATCTCTATGGCCTAAGAAACCGGAAGCTACGAGCATTTTATGACTTAGATTTCGCCGGATGTAAATAGCGCCATTGGGAAAGCATTTTATCACACCGATCTTGGTGTCATCAGATGCTTTGAGGGCAGAGGAGAAATCTAGGGTCTAATAGACCCCAATTTTTTCAAAAAAGAGTACCTGTCACTACCTATTGCTATCATAGGGGATATTTACATTCCCTGAGATAACAATAAAAATGATTAAAAAAAAAAAAAAATGAAAGGAACAGTTTTAAAATAAGATAAAAAAGCAAAAAAATAATAAAGAAAAAAAAAAAAAAAAAAAAAAAAAAGCACCCCTGTCCCCCCTGCTCTCGCGCTAAGGCGAACGCAAGCGTCGGTCTGGCATCAAATGTAAACAGCAATTGCACCATGCATGTGAGGTATCACCGCGACGGTCAGATCGAGGGCAGTAATTTTAGCAGTAGACCTCCTCTGTAAATCTAAAGTGGTAACCTGTAAAGGCTTTTAAAGGCTTTTAAAAATGTATTTATTTTGTTGTCACTGCACGTTTGTGCGCAATTGTAAAGCATGTCATGTTTGGTATCCATGTACTCGGCCTAAGATCATCTTTTTTATTTCATCAAACATTTGGGCAATATAGTGTGTTTTAGTGCATTAAAATGTAAAAAAGTGTGTTTTTTCCCCAAAAAATGCGTTTGAAAAATCGCTGCGCAAATACTGTGTGAAAAAAAAAAATTAAACACCCACCATTTTAATCTGTAGGGCATTTGCTTTAAAAAAATATATAATGTGTGGGGGTTCAAAGTAATTTTCTTGCAAAAAAAAATAATTTTTTCATGTAATCAAAAAGTGTCAGAAAGGGCTTTGTCTTCAAGTGGTTAGAAGAGTGGATGATGTGTGACATAAGCTTCTAAATGTTGTGCATAAAATGCCAGGACAGTTCAAACCCCCCCCAAATGACCCCATTTTGGAAAGTAGACACCCCAAGCTATTTGCTGAGAGGCATATCGAGTCCATGGAATATTTTATATTGTGACACAAGTTGCGGGAAAGAGACAAATTATTATTTTTTTTTTTTTTTTTTGCACAAAGTTGTCACTAAATGATATATTGCTCAAACATGCAATGGGAATATGTGAAATTACACCCCAAAATACATTCTGTTGCTTCTCCTGAGTACGGGGATACCACATGTGTGAGACTTTTTGGGAGCCTAGCCACGTATGGGACCCCGAAAACCAAGCACCGCCTTCAGGCTTTCTAAGGGCGTAAATTTTTGATTTCACTCTTCACTGCCTATCACAGTCTCGGAGGCCATGGAATGCCCAGGTGGCACAAACCCCCCCCAAATGACCCCATTTTGGAAAGTAGACACCCCAAGCTATTTGCTGAGAGGTATAGTGAGTATTTTGCAGACCTCACTTTTTGTCACAAAGTTTTGAAAATTAAAAAAAGAAAAAAAAAATTTTTTTTTTTGTCTTTCTTCATTTTCAAAAACAAATGAGAGCTGCAAAATACTCACCATGCCTCTCAGCAAATAGCTTGGGGTGTCTACTTTCCAAAATGGGGTCATTTGGGGGGGGTTTGTGCCACCTGGGCATTCCATGGCCTCCGAAACTGTGATAGGCAGTGAAGAGTGAAATCAAAAATGTACACCCTTAGAAATCCTGAAGGCGGTGATTGGTTTTCGGGGTCCCGTACGCGGCTAGGCTCCTAAAAAGTCCCACACATGTGGTATCCCCGTACTCAAGAGAAGCAGCAGAATGTATTTTGGGGTGCAATTCCACATATGCCCATGACCTGTGTGAGCAATATATCATTTAGTGACAACTTTGTGCAAAAAAAAAAAAAATAAATAAATAAATTGTCACTTTCCCGCAACTTGTGTCAAAATATAAAATATTCCATGGACTCAACATGCCTCTCAGCAAATAGCTTGGGGTGTCTACTTTCCAAAATGGGGTCATTTGGGGGGGGTTTGTGCCATCTGGGCATTTTATGGCCTTCAAAACTGTGATAGGTAGTGAGGAGTAAAATCAAAAATGTACGCCCTTAGAAATCCTGAAGGCAGTGATTGGTTTTCGGGGCCCCGTATGCGGCTAGGCTCCCAAAAAGTCCCACACATGTGGTATCCCCATACTCAGGAGAAGCAGCTAAATGTATTTTGGGGTGCAATTCCACATATGCCCATGGCCTGTGTGAGCAATATATCATTTAGTGACAACTTTTTGTAATTTTTTTTTTTTTTTTTTTCATTATTCAATCACTTGGGACAAAAAAAATGAATATTCAATGGGCTCAACATGCCTCTCAGCAATTTCCTTGGGGTGTCTACTTTCCAAAATGGGGTCATTTGTGGGGGTTTTGTACTGCCCTGTCATTTTAGCACCTCAAGAAATGACATAGGCAGTCATAAATTAAAGACTGTGTAAATTCCAGAAAATGTACCCTAGTTTGTAGGCGCTATAACTTTTGCGCAAACCAATAAATATACACTTATTGACATTTTTTTTACCAAAGACATGTGGCCAAATACATTTTGGCCTAAATGTATGACTAAAATTGAGTTTATTGGATTTTTTTTAGAACAAAAAGTAGAAAATATCATTTTTTTTCAAAATTTTCGGTCTTTTTCCGTGTATAGCGCAAAAAATAAAAACGGCAGAGGTGATCAAATACCATCAAAAGAAAGCTCTATTTGTGGGAAGAAAAGGACGCAAATTTCGTTTGGTTACAGCATTGCATGACCGCGCAATTAGCAGTTAAAGCGACGCAGTGCCAAATTGTAAAAAGTGCTCTGGTCAGGAAGGGGGTAAATCCTTCCGGGGCTGAAGTGGTTAATATTTATGTATAGTCAAAACCTTTATTTTTTATTTTTGACACAGTAGGGGAGTGTTAAAACAATATGAGTTTACTTTTTGTATATATAAAGTCCAATGAAAACACCAAAAGAACATCCGAGAGTCCAAAGCTTTTAACTTCCAAGCAACACTTATGTGAACCTAAACCAACTTTAGGGTCTCCGCACCGGCATCTATGTCCCCCATTCGATGTGTTCCACTAAAGGGTGCAAATCAGGCTAGGAGTCCGCCCTGACTCCATGTAATCCACAGAACAAATAGAATAAAATCTCAGCCATGTGCACAATACAAGCCAAACGTTTAATAAGTGATAGCAGACTCAGTCTAACTCCATCCAGGCCACAAGCCCAGACACGATTCACCCCACCCAAGGGGCTTAGTCATGGAGGTAAGGCATCACTTATTTGGCCGTGGACAGCTGAGTTTTTGTCCTTAGAACATGCTCACAGCACATTGACCGAGGAGTCATAATCAGGAGCTGGTAGGATGGGCTCCTGATCATATGACCACTGTGACAGCCAATAACAGTTTCCGTGATCAGGAAGTCCCACCCTACTCATGGGTGTATAGACCCATTTAAAAGGATGCTGGGGCTAGGCAGGCAGGGGTTAGAGCTGTATTAAACACTAAACCAAATATGTAATACATTGCAGCTTACCAGTTAGATGTGTTGGCTGCATTCTTTTTCTTTTTTTAGGCTTTATTCTTCTGTTTTAACTTAGTGATCTGGTCAGTAACAAACTTCCTGTATTGCAGTGTCTCCACACGGGATGAATGAGCACAGGGGGGGGGGCAGCAGACAGCAGCATTGTCAGTCTGGGGGAGGGTAACGTTAAGTGTACTAGTAGATTTAAATACACTAACATTGAAGCCAAATTCCAGATCACACTTTACAACAAACAGTTTTTTTTCCTTTTGGGATAAATGTTTTACATTAATAAATGAAAGCTGCTCATTGTAAGCACTGCCATCAGTGGTAAAGGGTTTGTCCCATCCCTGTAAACTGATGCATCTAGAAGACAGCCTGTTCTTTTGAAAAACAACAGACTTACTGGTCAGGCCACCATATGAAAATAGAAGAATGAAAGCCTAAAAAAGAAAACGAATGCAGCCACCACACCTAAGAATTGGTAAGCTGCAATATAAAAAAAGGTGGTTAACCGTAGCTTTTTGCTGTAATAGTTAACACTGGCAAACTTTCTAGTATCTGCACTTCTGAGTCCTTATAAGCACAATCAGAAATCCCGAGCACTGAAAGGGGGGGGGGGGGGGGTTATGTTTGCCCTAGAAAAGCATTGTTTTTTTTCTAATATGAACCTATATTATCATTGGGCACTGGCGTTCCCAGTGATATTCAATTGACCCAATAAAAAATCTGTATCCAATGCCTCGTTTTTACTTTTGTTTTTTTATTCTTTGTTTTTTGCTGTTTGTTTCCTTTTCAATTTCTGTCTTGGAAAGACAACAGGAAGTTAGAGCAAATATCTTCAAAGTGAGGGGAAATCCCCCCTTAGGCAGCTGTCAACAGAATAGGTGTCTTCATTAGAAATTTCCTCTAACTTTTTTTAATGGTGTCAATTAACAACCAAAGTTTGAATTTCCACTTTTTTCTGCTCTGATGGCAATATTCACCAGCACAAAAACAGAGATTTTAAGTGTTTCTAAAAAGTGTTCTAGAAAGTCATAATGGTGCATAATGAAAAATCATGACTTTGTGTAACTAAAAGGCAGGCTTGATCCCCCAGCTGGCTTGCATACAATTTTTGATCAATTTTAGGCATTTTGCCAAGGCACCCCTGAAGAAACCTCAAGGTACCCCAGGGTGCCTGGTCACTCTGGATGAAAAAAAGGTTGCCCCAGGCAACAACCCTTCAAACAGCCAAATATGAGCTTCTCAGCATTCTTAATCCAATTAATCCAGTCTTGTCCTCCTCACTTTAGAGTGAAAAAGCTGACCATGTGTCTTGTTAAATTTTGAAATACCTTTACAACTGCTACTTTAGATGCTTGAATAAGTTACATTGCTAGGGAAAAAAAACAGGCCATATACTTGTCTTAGATGTATGGGATGCTGAAAATGACGATTCTCTTATGTCTGTGTGCATATATCAGAAATACGCATGATAGCCTAATCAAGATATTGGTAAATATTTACAGATTTATTCAAGTAACAAGCTTAAAGATAAAAGATGACACTGACCTGGATGTTTCTCAGTCCTTCAATCAGAAAGTCGCCCTTAACCGAGTAGAAAACATGGAAGATCAAAGTGCAGACCCACAGAAGATGACCCATGTTGGGTGTATATCTTTTCTTTGTGACAGGCTGTTAATTCAAAAAGTATATATGAGGCCCTGTTAATAAATAACAGAAGGTCAGCTACTGCTGGTGACAACTGTATCCTTCTGAATCTGGATGAAATTAACTTCCAAACTACCAAGCCCCTCTGAACTATTTGCAAGCAGGACACGATGATGCCTTCCGGCTGCTGGCTTTACTTGGCAGCTCAGATGTTCTCAGGCATGCCTAATTTCCTCCAATGTTTAGGCTTCATGCACACTGGTTTATTGTAAACGCTGTTTTTCCTGAAAGGAGAAAAAAACTCACTTAACCACTTGACCACTGGGCACTTAAACCCCCTTCCTAACCAGACCAATTTTCAGCTTTCGGTGCTCTCACACTTTGAATGACAATTACTCAGTCATACAACACTGTACCCATATGAATTTTTTGTCCTTTTTTTCACACAAATAGAGCTTTCTTTTGGTGGTATTTAATCACCGTTGGGTTTTTTATTTTTTGCGCTATAAAAGAAAAAAGACTGAAAATTTGGTAAAAAAATGAATTTTTCTTTGTTTCTGTTATAAAATTTAGCAAATTAGTAATTTTTCTTTGTAAATTTTGGCCAAAATTTATACTGCTACATATCTTTGGTAAAAATAAGTACAACTTGGTGTATATTATTTGGTCTTTGTGAATGTTAGAGAGTCCAAATGCTATGGTGCCAATATCTGAAAATTGATCACACCTGAAGTACTGACGGCCTATCTAATTTCTTGAGGCCCTAACATGCCAGAAAAGTACAAATACCCCCCAAATGACCCCTATTTGGAAAGAAGACATTCCAAGGTATTTAGAAAGATGCATGGTGAGTTTTTTTGAAATTGTCATCTTTTCCCACAATTCTTTGCAAAATCAAGATTTTTTTTTTTCTTTTTTTTTTTTTCACAAAATTGTCATATTAGAAGGTTATTTCTCACACACAGCATATGCATACCACAAATTACACCCCAAAACACATTCTGCTATTACTCCCGAGTATGGCGATACCACATGTGTGAGACTTTTACACAGCGTGGCCACATACAGAGGCCCAACATGCACGGAGCACCTCCAGGCGTTCTGGAGCACCCAGGCCAATTCTTATAGTTCTCTCCTACATGTAAAAATAATAATTTATTTGCTAGAAAATTACATAGAACCCCAAAACATTATATATATATTTTTTTTAGCAAAGACCCTAGAGAATACAATGGCGGTTGTTGCAACTTTTTATCTCACACGGTATTTGCGCAGCAATTTTTCGAATGCTTTTTTTTTGGAAAAAAAACAGTTTTGTGCTTTAAAAAAAAATAAAACAGTAAAGTTAGCCCAATGTTTTTGCATAATGTGAAAGATGAAGTTACGCCGAGTAAATAGATACCTAACATGTCACCCTTCAAAATTGCACACTCTTGTGGAATGGTGCCAAACGTCGCTACTTAAAAATCTCCATAGGTGACGCTTTAAAATTTTTTACTGGTTACATGTTTTGAGTTACAGAGGAGGTCTAGGGCCAAAATTATTGCTCTCGCTCTAACGTTCGCAGTGATACCTCACATGTGTGGTTTGAACACCGTTTTCATATGTGGGCGGGACTTACGTATGTGTTCGCTTCTGCATGCGAGCACACGAATGTGGGCGCTTTAAACATTTTTTTTTTTTTTTTTATTGTTTATTTTACTTTATTTATTTTAGTTTGACACTTTTTCCCCCCCAAAAAAATTTTTGATCACTTTTATTTCTATTACAAGGAATGTAAACATCCTTGTAATAGGAATATGGCATGACAGGTCCTCTTTACAGTGACATATGGGGTCAATAAGACCCCACATCTCACCTCTAGGCTGGGAAGCCTGAAATAAAAAAAAAAAAAAAAAAAACGATCTTGGCTTCGATCGTAGCGGTGAGTCGGTAGAAGCACTGGAGGGTGGCGGGAAGGGGGGGGGGGGCGTCCCCTCTCGCCTCCCGTAAGAACGATCAAGCAGTGTAACAGCCACTATAATCATTCTTATGGTGTAGGGAATCGCCGGCTGAAAAAGCTGATATCTGAATGATGCCTGTAGCTGCACCCATCATTCAGATATCCCCGCTCAAAGTCAAGGACGTCATATGACTGTGGGCGGGAACTGGTTAAAAATTGCGGGGTATTGCAGAGTATTGCGGAGTAGTGCAGGGTATATTGCTGGGTATATTGCAGAGTATTGCTGGGCATATTGCAGAGTATTGCTGGGCATATTGCAGAGTATTGTGGGGTATATTGCAGAGTATTGTGGGGTATTATGCAGAGTATTGCGGGGTATTATGCAGAGTATTGCGGGGTATTATGCAGAGTATTGCGGGGTATTATGCAGAGTATTGCGGGGTATAATGCAGAGTATTGCGGGGTATAATGCAGAGTATTGCGGGGTATTATGCAGAGTATTGCGGGGTATAATGCAGAGTATTGCGGGGTATAATGCAGAGTATTGCGGGGTATTATGCAGAGTATTGCGGGGTATAATGCAGAGTATTGCGGGGTATTATGCAGAGTATTTCGGGGTATAATGCAGAGTATTTCGGGGTATAATGCAGAGTATTGCGGGGTATAATGCAGAGTATTGCGGGGTATTATGCAGAGTATTGCGTGGTATTATGCAGAGTATTTCGGGGTATTATGCAGAGTATTTCGGGGTATTTATGCAGAGTATTGCGGGGTATAATGCAGAGTATTGCGGGGTATAATGCAGAGTATTGCGGGGTATTTATGCAGAGTATTGCGGGGTATTTATGCAGAGTATTGCGGGGTATTTATGCAGAGTAGTGCGGGGTATTTATGCAGAGTAGTGCGGGGTATTTATGCAGAGTAGTGCGGGGTATTTATGCAGAGTAGTGCAGGGTATTTACGCAGAGTATTGCGGGGTATTACGCAGAGTATTGCGGGGTATTACGCAGAGTATTGCGGGGTATTACGCAGAGTATTGCGGGGTATTATGCAGAGTATTGCAGGGATGGCTGAGCATGGAGGGATGGATGGATGTGACTGCAATTGTCACTGAGCACCGCTGTGGGCACTACACATGCAGCCCACAGCGGTGCTGCCATGCGATCCCTCCCCCTCTCCCCTCGCACTGTACCGATCGGTACAGAGAGGGGAGGGAGGAACCGGCGTCATGACATGACGCCGGTCTGTTGACATGTGATCGCTCCGTCATTTGACGGAGCGATCACATGGTAAACGGCCGCGATCAGCGGCCGTTTACCGTGATCCATGATGCGCCGGGTCCTCTGGACCCGGCGCATCACGGAAGTTCTCGGGTGCGCGCCCCAGGGGGCGCGCGAGAGCAGTATTCTGGGAGGACGTCCCACGGACGTCCACCCAGAACTAGCCGACCGCGCTGCAGCCGTCTTTCGACTATGGCCCGGTCGGCAAGTGGTTAAAGCGGGGGTCCACCTATCTATCATTTTTTTTTTTTTGAGTTCATTCACAAACTTTTCTTCTCAGCATTACATACTCACATATTGTGTGTAATATGTCCGCCTGTGTCACATTTCGTCGGAAAGAATAACTTATATTATTCACTGCAGGCGGTTTCCATCTTCATTGTGGGCATTTGAAGCCCACAAGCATTTATTTCCTGGATGTGGTGAATGCTGTGCTCCCAGCATTCACCGCTCGTTCCCGCACATGCTCAGTGGCATCCTGGGAAGCCAGAGACTAGCTCCCAGGATTCTGGGAGAGGCTAGAAACACGCCTACTCCCACGGGAGGAGAACCAGGAAGTGCAAAGAAGAATAGAAAAATAAAAGGTAATTACGGCGATTTAAATTTTTTTAAACGGCATGTCAGCATCTAGGCAAGGAAGAGAATACATACAGATATTGTTCAAAATTTGGGTGGAACCCCGCTTTAACCACTTGCCGACCGCCTAACGCATATATACGGCGGCAGAATGGCACGGGCAGGCAGAATCACGTACCCGTACGTGATCTGCCTCCCACGGGTGGGGGGTCCGATCGGCTCTCGTTCGCGGGCGATGAGAGGTGAGGGGGAGGCCATCCATTGTTGGCCACCCCCTCCCGATCGCTCCCGGCGAATGAAAACGCTTCCTTTCCCTCTGTAATGTAAACAGAGGGAAAGGAAGTGATGTCATCCCTCCTCGAGCCGGTCTTTTCGTCCCGGCGCAGAGGAGAGAGGACATCCAAGTAAGTGCACCAACACTACACTTACAGTAGAACACGCAGGCACACTTTTCACCCCCCAGTCACCCCCTGATCACCCCCCGATCACCCCCCTGTACCCCCTGTCACTCTGACACCAATAGCAGTTTTTTTTTTGCATTGGTGTCAGTTTGTGTCAGTTACAAGTGTTAGGGCAGTTAGGTTAGCCCCCTTTAGGTCTAGGGTACCCCCCTTTAGGTCCAGGGTACCCCCCTAACCCCCCCTAATAAAAGTTAACCCCTTGATTACCCCCCGTCGCCAGTGTCGCTAAGCGATCGTTTTTCTGATCGCTGTATTAGTGACACAGGTGACGCTAGTTAGGGAGGTAAGTATATAGGTTCGCTGTCAGTGTTTTATAGCGACAGGGACCCCCATATACTACCTGCTAAAGGTTTTAACCCCTTGATTGCCCCCTAGTTAACCCTTTCACCAGCGATCACCGTATAAGTGTTACGGGTGAAGCTGGTTAGCTAGTTTGTTTTTTGTAGTTTATTATAGTTTATTACAGTTTATTATAGTTTATTATAGTTTTAGGGCACCCGCCGTTTATTACCTTATAAAGGTTTAACCCCCTAATTGCCAGGCGGTGATATAAGTTAAGTTTTTAGGATCTGATAAGGTCTGCGTCGCCCCAGGCAGTGTCAGGTTAGCGCCAGTACCGCTAAAACCCACGCACGCAGCATACACCTCCCTTAGTGCTATAGTATCTGAATGGATCGATATCTGATCCGATCAGATCTATACTCCCCAGCAGTTTAGGGTTCCCTGAAACACAGTGCTAGCGGGATCAGCCCAGATACCTGCTAGCACCTGCGTTTTGCCCCTCGGCCCAGCCCACCCAAGTGCAGTATCGATCGATAACTGAGACTTACAAAACACTAAGCACACATAACTGCAGCGTTCGCAGAGTCAGGCCTGATCCCTGCGATCGCTAACAGTTTTTTGGTAGCGTTTTGAATCAGTCGCTAACAGTCAGCTTTTTTGCCTGTGAGTCTCACTAGTGTACCCCTGAATTTAGAGGCCAAAATGGCAAATCGAAGGTACACTAGTGAAGAGGCCTACACGTTCCTGAGTATGACAGATAGTGAAGAGGAAGTCACTCATCTGTCAAGTTCAGGCTCAGAATACGAACCTGTAGAGGACAGCGGCTCCATGACAGATAGCTCTGACGACGGAGTTGTGGTCCCTGCTAGGGTCAGGCGTACCAGACCCCGAACTTCTTCTGTCCTTGAAGTGCAAGAACCGCAGGGCTCTCGTATGGAGCAGAGAAGTACTAGTGCCGCTACTCCTTCTGGTGAACTGGCAAGCACCAGCGGCCTAGTACACCCTGGTTGTACATCCAGCACTGCAGTATCACGTGGTGACGTGGCGAGTCCCATAAGTGCAGTTCACGCTGGCGAGGTGGCAAGCACAAGTAGTGTCCCGCTGCCACCAAGAAGAAGACGAACACAGGCCCGTCGTGCCCATAGTGCCCTTCCTGCTGCATTCGCCAATCCGAATTGGGAACCCACCACTTCTGCAGCACCCGTACTTCCCCCTTTCACTGGCCAACCCGGAATTCAGGTGGAAACAGTTGACTTTACGCCACTGGATTTTTATTCGCTGTTTTTCACCGAAGATCTCTATAGATCTATTGTGGACCAAAGCAATTTGTACGCTGGTCAACACATCGCCACTATTCCCCAGTCCTCCCTTGCCAGAGATTGGAGACCAATTACGGTCTCCGAATTTAAGATCTTTCTGGGCCTTTCCCTCCTCTTGGGCATAACCAAAAAGAGTGAGTTGCGGTCATATTGGTCCACTGACCCAATTCACCATATGCCCGTGTTCTCTGCCTCCATGACCAGGGCACGATACGAGCAGATTTTGCGGTTCATGCACTTCAACGACAATGAACTCTGTCGTCCTCGTGGAGACCCTGCATACGATCGGCTCTACAAAATTCGGCCCCTCGTAAACCACTTCAACCAGTGTTTTGCAGACTTGTTTACTCCCCATCAAGTTGTCTGCGTTGATGAGTCCCTGATTAAGTTTTCTGGCCGCTTGTCATTCAAACAGTACCTTCCCAGCAAGCGTGCCAGATATGGGGTCAAGATGTATAAGCTCTGTGACAGGGCCACAGGCTATACATGTAGATTTATGGTTTACGAGGGCAAAGATAGTCACGTAGAGCCGATAAACTGCCCTGACTACATAGGAAACGCTGGCAAGATAGTGTGGGACTTGGTGTCACCCTTATTCCGAAAGGGGTACCACTTGTACGTGGACAATTATTATACGAGCGTGCCACTTTTTAGTCACTTGTTTGATCATCAGATTGGAGCATGTGGCACCGTGCGACCTAATCGCCGGGGCTTTCCCCAGCGGCTTGTAGAGTCCCGTCTTAGGCTGGGGGAGAGAGCCTGCTTGCAGTATAATAATTTGCTCGCTATGAAGTGGAGGGACAATAAGAATGTTTTCGTTCTTACCTCCCTTCATGCAGACACGACGACCCAAATTACTACGGCGACTGGTGTTGTGGAGAAACCCCTCTGTGTCCACGAATACAACCTTAATCTGGGTGGGGTGGACCTCAACGACCAGTTGTTGGCGCCGTACCTAGTTGCCCGTAAGGCCAGACGCTGGTACAAAAAAGTGTTTGTTTATTTATTTCAATTGGCTTTGCTGAATGCTCATGTGCTATACAGAGCTTCAGGACGGACTGGATCCTTCCTTAAATTCCAGGAAGAGATCGTCAGAGCCCTTCTGTTTCCAGACGGTGCTCTACCTCACCTTCCCAATCCAAATGCAGTAAGCCGGCTGCATGGGAGGCATTTTCCTTATGTCCTCCAGAGTACCCCTACCCAACGAGCCCCCCAAAAAAGATGTCGTGTCTGCAGCAAGCGCGGATTTAGGCGTGACACCCGGTATTATTGTCCCTCCTGTCCTGACAATCCTGGTCTATGCATTGGTGAATGTTTTGAACGCTACCATACACTAGTGGAGTATTAGCGTAGGGTTCAGCACGGCACAGACTAGGCACACTAACACAGGGTCTCCCAAGATGCCATCGCATTTTGAGAGACCCAAACCTGGTACAGTTATGCCCCGTACACACGGTCGGACTTTGTTCGGACATTCCGACAACAAAATCCTAGGATTTTTCCAGACGGATGTTGGCTCAAACTTGTTTTGCCTACACACGGTCGCACAAAGTTGTCGGAATTTCCGATCGACAACAACGCGGTGACGTACACCACGTACGACGAGACTAGAAAAGGCCGGTTCAGAACCAAGCGCGGCACCCTTTGGGCTCTATTTGCTAATCTCGTGTTAGTAAAAGTTTGGTGAGAGACGATTCGCGCTTTTTCAGACTCGTGGCTTTCAGATCGTTTTCTGACGTTCAGTTTGTGCTTGTGGGTTTGTATCTGCTCTTCAGTGCGTGCAGTCAGTTCGTATCGGAGTTTTCTGTGCGATCTTGCCCACTCGTTGCTGTTTTTCAGGTCGCTCTTCACAGGCCTTGCTGTTCTTCAGTGCGTTCTGTTACTTCGTTCTGAGCAGCCGACCGTTTTCTAGCCATGTTTCGTATGCGTACTCATCGTAGAGTTCGTGCTGTGCGGGGGCTTGGTGTTGGGGTCCTGACCTTGACACAAGTCCAGTCCATGAACGGGGTGGGGAGGAGTTCATGGACCAAGAATTGGTTGCTTCAGCGTGACCAGTTCTCTCATATGCCTTTGCTCCGTGAGATCCGTGAGAATAATCCTGATGATTTCAGGAACTTTCTCAGGATGACGGACCCCGTATTTCACCGTTTGTTGGCTTCGCTGACCCCCTATATCAGCAGGCAGGATACCTGCATGAGGCAAGCCATCACTCCGGAGCAGAGGTTGGTCGCTACCTTGCGGTATTTGGCCACAGGGAGAAGCCTGCAGGACTTGAAGTTCTCGACAGGCATCTCCCCCCAGGCTCTGGGTATCATCATCCCAGAGACCTGTTCTGCCATCATCCAGGTCCTGCAGAAGGAATATATGAAGGTAAGATTTTTTTCCTTTTATATCACATTTTATTGTATTGAATGTTTGATAATATCTTGTATTTCTTTCCTCATTCCCTAATTACCATGATTGTAATATGCTGTGAATGTCCCCTTTGTCCTCATGCATGCTGGATTTTTATGTAATTATTATTTTATGTCCTTCATACATATTTGCCCTTCAATAACCTCTCCAGCATGGTGTCTCCTGCCCCTATATTCACCTCATGTAGTCACTTAACAATGTATTTTATCAGCTCCATGGTAGTGCTTTACCCCAAACACCCCCTAAAATGTTTGTTAATGTTATTTTAGCTTTAAATTCAGGCAGAGTGCCAGAGGCTTTTTTTGTGGTGTCCACAAATTTTGGGTAACCCTCCCTCCCCCCAACTGCTAAGTCAGCTGATCCCAATTCTCTATCCTCAATCATCTATCTGCTGACTTTGCCAAACCCATACACACTATACCCATCTCTTTACTGGTCAGATTTATGGATGAATTCCCCAAAGCATGTAGTGCAAGGGCCTGCCTGTATACTTTCCAATGGAACTGTTTAAAGTTTTTGTATCCTATTATTATCTTGATAGGTAATAGCAGAATGTCCAAATGTCCTCAAATGTGTACAATGTGTATTTATATCTTTGTATTCAGACACTTCTTACCTGTCCAGTGGTCTGCTAATAGTGTAACTAAGGAGGGGCTGTTCCAAGTAATACCCTGTATTTAGGCATTCATCTCTCAATGAAGTGAAGAGGGTTACCTGTCCAAGAGTTCCCCCCCCTATAATGTTAGAAATGGCCCATGAGAGGGGGGGAGGGGGATATGATAGGTGTACCTTATACTTTGGCCTTGTTAAATTCCCCTTATTAAATGCTATCTGGAGGTTGCCCCATAATGTTTGTGTATAATCTGCTTGCCATGTTTCTGTGAAAAAATAGTAATGTTTATTGTTTTTTCCTCAACAGTTTCCTTCCATGCCACAGGAATGGCAGACTGTGGCCTCCCACTTTGCCCAGCGGTGGGACTTTCCTAACTGCGGAGGGGCAATTGATGGGAAACACGTCCACATCGTCCCACCACCCAACTCGGGGTCGTACTATTATAATTACAAGGGGTTTAATAGTATAGTGATGTTGGCGGTGGTGTCGGCTAATTACGACTTCTTGTATGTGGACGTGGGGAAGAATGGCCGGATGTCCGATGGTGGAGTGATTGCCCAGACGGAGTTCTACAGGCATCTCCAGAATGGCAGCTTGGACTTGCCACCTCCAGAGGACAATGTTGAAGGTCTCCCATTTGTGTTCGTTGCTGATGAAGCATTTGCGCTGGGGGACCACCTGATGCGGCCATTCCCCATGAGGACCCTCACCCCGGAAAAGAGGGTTTTTAATTACCGGCTGGCCAGAGCCCGAAGAGTGGTAGAGAACACATTTGGAATCCTGGCCAGCCGGTTTCGATTATTTCTGACACCCATCCATATTGCGGAGTATAAACTGAACCATATAATACTTGCCTGCTGTGTTCTCCATAATTTTTTAAGAAAACATTCAGCCAACTATGCTGGCTCAGTTGGGCCTGAGGCCGGAATCCCAAATCCATCAACACTGATGGCGCTTGAAAGTGGCCGTCCTGGCTTGCCCTCCCTGAATGCCCGTGATGTCCGGTTACGCTACCTGGAGTTCTTTGCGGGTAGGGGGGCTATCAATATGCCAGAGAATCTGTGACACCTTTTTCAAATAAAAAACAAACAAAAGAAATTCTTGGTAGACATTTACTGCTTGAGTTTGTTTTAGCTGACCCTGACAGAAATGTTTTGAGTGCAGAAAATGTCGTGATTGGGTAACCTTATAAAAAACAGTGTTGGCTGGTACTTCCTAAATGCCAAAACACATTTCACTACAAGTGCACTTGCAACTGCACTGAACCTGCACTTGTAGTGCAAAGTGTAATTGCCCTTAGGAAATAACCCCCATTTGTGCATAAAACAGCAATTACATCACCCCAAAAGTGTTGTAGTGTTGAGACAATAATCCACACATTCTTGAGTAAGGCACTTTTTTATAGCTGCACAATCACATGTGCATTTACGCAAGGTTTTTAAAACAAACCAACATGTTTGTTGTATAACAATGTTTGCAGTAGCATTATCAAAAATCGAAATATCCATTTCAGATAAAACAGGCCTGTGTAAAACCAACAAGAAAGCCAAAAAACTTGAACTTACAAAGTTCACATATGGTAAAACCTGAAGGCTATATCAGACATGAGTATTTAGGAACTGTGTTTGATATAGCGTTCAGATGGGGGGAAATCACCCCTGGAAAAGCCAAATTTGGAAGATGCACACCAATTTACGAATGTCAACATGTGCTATCTGCCATCAGGGGGGATCAAGGGACGTGTTTTGGGGGAGCAAGCCCTTCCTCAATGCGACTTTATAATTGAGGAAGGGGTTGCACCCCCAAAACGCGTCCATTGATCTCCCGTGATGGCAGATAGCACATGTTGGCACACTGTGTGCATCCTCCAAATTTGGCTTTTCTAAACATTGTAAAAATTTTAGTAACATAAAACAGGTGATTTTGTGGGGTTTAAATTCGCCCCAAAACATCAATGATGTTATTATTTTTTTTAATAACATCAGTGATTGTTGCTGGATGTTTTGCAATTGGAGATTACACCCCATGATCTCCCCGATGAGTATCTGGGCACTTTCAGATGTAAAGCGTTCTGGATCACGATCACCTAAAAAGAGATAAAGAACAAAAAAAAAGGTCTCAAAAATATGCCACCATCCATCTCTTTTGCCTGAGTCTGTGGTCGCAGACACTCACCTGTTGTGGTGCCAATCTCCACCACGTCTTCTTCTTCCTCCTGCTCAGCTTCTTGGGTTGGTATTTCCCCTTCTTCCAGAGGGGGGGGTCTCTGGTCTCCTGGGATGAGGGGTGTCCTCCGAGCCTTTTCTCCCCTATGTAAAACAAAAATGGTATAATTAGCACACAGATATTTGATGGCAGAACTAGAAATAGGAAACATTGCTTGGAAGTGGGGTACAATTGTCTATTTTAGCCGAGTTCCAAGATGTATATTTTTTATTGCCCTTTGTCAAGCTGCAATACTTTACCTGTTTGGTACAAGCTTCACAGATGTAGCCCCCCCTATAGTATACACTGGAGCACCTGTGTGGCCCCCCTAATAAAAAGGGTGTTCTGGGGTCCCACACTAGTGCTCCAGTGTCCAGATGTGAAAACAGCTGCTCAGTGTCCTCTCCTTACACACAATCTAGTTAGCATTTCATTCTAGTAACAAACCCATCTACACAAACAAATATTTGGCATCCAAGTAGGCCCCCAAAAATGTGTGAAAATGCAATGGTGTTCTAGAGGCCGAAAGAAAAATGTTTGATACGAACGAATAATGGGCCCATGAACATTAAAGTTGACCTTTTGAAACGTTACAATTACTAAAAGCATATGGAGCAGAACGAACGAAATAAAGACAGAAAGAATAGGAACACAGCACAACTACTTACTTTTTTGCAGCACTCTCCGGATCTTTCGGTACTGCTCTGGCTCTCTCAACTTCAGGTCCGACCACCGCTTCCTGAGCTGATCTTTCGATCGTCGTACCCCGAAATTCCTCTCAAGACTCCTGACCACTTTCGCCATGATCTTGGCCTTTCGGATGTTGGGGTTGGGGTAAGGCCCATATTTTCCGTCATAGTCGGACTTCTTCATGATGTCGACCATCTCCAACATCTCCCCAAATTACATATTTGTGGCCTTAAAACGCCTCCTTCTGGATCGGGACGTGCCTGGATCCGGGCTTTCCTCCTCCTCCTCCTCGTTGTTAGAATTATTATCACGCACCTGTTGTAACTCCGCCATCATGCTCTTCCCCCACTGCGCCGAACGAAAAGGGGCGGGGAATACACTAGAAAGAACGTCAGGGGCGGGCGGAGTTACACGCATGCGCAGTGTGTATAAAGCGTAACACGCGTGCGTATTACGTACGATCTGTGAGCGGAGGAAGGAGCATTGGATGCGCCGATCGTAAGAACGAAGGTAAGAGACAAACTTGTGCCTATACTGCTTCTAGATTGAGGCCTATATTGTAACAAGATTAGGAGAGTTTTGTCTGACATTAGGCTTTGTCTTGTCTTGTGTTGTGTCTTGCAGTGAACATGGATATCTTAATGAAAGACAATGACTTCATGTCAGTATTCATAGATATGCTAAGTGAGCTGCCATGTCTGTGGGAGATTACCCACCCCCATTTCAAGAACCAAGCAAAGAGGAAGGCAGCACTGGAGCAATTGTGTGAAATTGTGAAGCAGGTGATCCCCACGGCAGACATCACCTATTTAAAGATATTAATTGGTGGCCTGAGGAGCACATATCTAAGGGAGCGCAAGAAGGTCCTGGATTCACAGAGATCCGGAGCAGCAGATGGACCAGATTGCCCTCCCTTACATATGGACTCCTCAGGCCACCAATTTTGATGTTCAAGAATTGATGTCTGCCATGGGGGTCCCAGGCTTCGCTAATTTCTCATGTTGATCCAGTGTTGCCTTCCTCTTTGTTTGGTTCTGATCCCTTAATAAAGGATTTTTGTTTTGAATTATACTCTCCTATGTGTTTTACTTCAAAAAGGACAGTTTGTTTGTGAGGATTCAGGTATATTTCAAATATACAATGTGAAATGAACAAGGGACACCAACAACAAACAATCTCCTTGAGATTAAATAATAAAAGATATCAATGGTGTTGGGGTAACTTGACACACAAAACACACCCAAAAATATTCTGGAGTAAAAATAAAAATAACATTGAACAAAGATCAGCCTTGGAAAAAATCCAAACATTAAAGAAAAAAAAAGGCTGAAAATCCAAAAAAAATAAATAAAAAAAAAATAAAAAACTGTCAGATGTGACAACTAATAACAATATATTGAGGGAATCCCACTAAAAAAACACAAATAAAACTTTGTGAGAAGTGTGTGTGAATATGAGCAGCAAAACGACTTAATTCTTGTCACATTATAAAGAAGAAGAGAGTGCGCTGTATTAAACCATTTTTAACATTGCAGCGTGACGAAAGTGCTGTATCCATTACGAACGCTAAGTTTACCAGAACGAGCTGTCCCGTGTCGGAATTTCTTCTGAGCATGCGTGGCACTTTGTGCGTCGGAACAGGCCACACACGGTCGGAATTGACGCGATCGGATTTTGTTGTCGGAAAATTTTATCTCCTGCTTTCCAACTTTGTGTGTCGGAAAATCCGATGGAAAATGTCCGATGGCGCCCACACACGGTCGGAATTTCCGACAACACGCTCCGAACGGACATTGTCCATCGGAAAATCCGACCGTGTGTACGGGCATTACAGTTAAAAGTTAAAGTTACTAAAAAAAGTGTTAAAAAAATAAAAAAATAAAAAAAAAATAAAAAAATAAAAATACAAAAAAAATATAAAATAAAAAAACCAAAAATACCGTATTTATCGGCGTATAACACGCACCGGCGTATAACACGCACCCCAATTTAGGAGGGAATTTTAAGGAAAAAAAAACTTTTAGGAGAGAAGTTGAAGGGAAAAAAAACTTACATTTAAACGCCCATCATTGCAGCCTTCTCAGTGCAGCCATGTCAGTGCAGCCTTGTCAGTGCAGCCTTGTCAGTGCAGCCATGTCAGTGCAGCCTTCCCCAGTGCAGCCTTCCCCAGTGCAGCCTTGTCAGTGCAGACTTCCCCAGTGCAGCCTTGTCAGTGCAGACTTCCCCAGTGCAGCCTTGTCAGTGCAGCCATGTCAGTGCAGCCTTCCCCAGTGCAGCCTTCCCCAGTGCAGCCTTGTCAGTGCAGACTTCCCCAGTGCAGCCTTGTCAGTGCAGACTTCCCCAGTGCAGACTTCCCCAGTGCAGCCTTGTCAGTGCAGACTTCCCCAGTGCAGCTTTCCCCAGTGCAGCTTTCCCCAGTGCAGCCTTCCCCAGTGCAGCCTTCCCCAGTGCAGCCTTCCCCAGTGATCCCAGCCATTCTGGGCTTCAAAATCGCCGATCGCGATTTGAAAATGGCGCCGCCGGCGCCGAAATACACAGAGCCGGTCCTCGGCTCTTTCCGGCGGCTGTCGTTCACTTTCGGCTCCACTCGTAGTCCCGAGCGGAGCTATCCGAACCTAGCCGAGTAGGTTCGGATAGCTCCGCTCGGGACTACGAGTGGAGCCGAAAATGAACGACAGCCGCCGGAAAGAGCCGAGGACCGGCTCTGTGTATTTCGGCGCCGGCGGCGCCATTTTCAAATCGCGGTCGGCGATTTTGAAAATGTGACAGGTCGGGATCGCAGGGGATCGGCGTATAACACGCACCTGCGATTTTCCCCTGGTTTTAAGGGGAAAAAAGTGCGTGTTATACGCCGATAAATACGGTAGTTGTCGTTTTATTGTTCTCTCTCTCTATTCTCTCTCTATTGTTCTGCTCTTTTTTATTGTATTCTATACTGCAATGTTTTATTGTTATGTTTTTATCATGTTTGCTTTATAGGTATGCAATTTTTTTATACTTTGTTTTTTTATTGTTAACCACTTTTTTGTTTTCAGGTACGCCATTCAGCTGCAGAGCGGATTTATTTATCTTGACAGCAACAGAGTTTGCTCCCACAATATATAAAGCCGTGACTCCAGCGCTGTCGGAGGTGATTTCACCACCACAGTTACATACTTCAGCATATATGCCGAAGCGTGGGGGCAGCAGTGGGTGGAGGAGCATTTTGCTCCTGCCTTTTGCGGGAGGATGCCCCCATGCTTCGGCATATATATATTTTAGGTAGGCACAGGTTGCGTTAAATGTTTTATTTTTTACTATGTTTTTTTTTGTATTTGCTTTGCAGGTATGGTAAGTATTACTGTTATACTGTAATGTTACTTTGTTTTTTTGTTAACCATCATTTGCTTAGCAGGTACGCCATTCAGTTGCAGCGCGGATTTATTTATCTTGACAGCAACAGCGTTTGCTCCCACGATATATAAAGCCGTGACTCCAGCGCTGTTGGAGGTGATTTCACCACCACAGTTACATACTTCAGCATATATGCCGAAGCGTGGGGGCAGCAGTGGGTGGAGGAGCAATTTGCTCCTGCCTTTTGCGGGAGGATGCCCCCATGCTTCGGCATATATAAATGGTGCATGTATGCCCATCATTAGAAGTGGGCGGATGAAGGGAGGTATTCTAATGGTGGGCATACCCACCGATCAATATCTTTTTTTCGTTCAGCCCACAGGCTGCATGAAAAAAAAGTTTACAATACAAGGACCAGCAACGTACTGGTATGTTGCTGGACTTTGAGTGGTTATACCAGAATGATGCCTGCAGGTTTAGGTATCATCTTGGTATCATTCTTTTCAGCCAGCGGTCGGCTTTCATGTAAAAGCAATCCTAGCGGCTAATTAGCCTCTAGACTGCTTTTACAAGCAGTGGGAGGGATTCCCCCCCCCCCACCGTCTTCCATGTTTTTCTCTGGCTCTCCTGGCCCAACAGGGAACCTGAGAATGCAGCCGGTGATTCGGCCAGCTGACCATACAGCTGATCAGAGACCAGAATGGCTCCAATCATCTCTATGGCCTAAGAAACCGGAAGCTATGAGCATTTCATGACTTAGATTTCGCCGGATGTAAACAGCGCCATTGGGAAATTGGGAAAGCATTTTATCATACCGATCTTGGTGTGGTCAGATGCTTTGAGGGCAGAGGAGAGATCTAGGGTCTAATAGACCCCAATTTTTTCAAAAAAGAGTACCTGTCACTACCTATTGCTATCATAGGGGATATTTACATTCCCTGAGATAAAAATAAAAATGATAATAAAAAAAAATAAAAATGAAAGGAACAGTTTAAAAATAAGATAAAAAATCAAAAAATTAATAAAGAAAAAAAAAAAAAAAAAAAAAGCACCCCTGTCCCCCCCTGCTCTCGCGCAAAGGCGAACGCAAGCGTCGGTCTGGCGTCAAATGTAAACAGCAATTGCCCCAAGCATGTGAGGTATCACCGCGAAGGTCAGATCGAGGGCAGTAATTTTAGCAGTAGACCTCCTCTGTAAATCTAAAGTGGTAACCTGTAAAGGCTTTTAAAGGCTTTTAAAAATGTATTTAGTTTGTCGCCACTGCACGTTTGTGCGCAATTTTAAAGCATGTCATGTTTGGTATCCATGTACTCGGCCTAAGATCATCTTTTTTATTTCATCAAACATTTGGGCAATATAGTGTGTTTTAGTGCATTAAAATTTTAAAAAGTGTGTTTTTTCCCCAAAAAATGCGTTTGAAAAATCGCTGCGCAAATACTGTGTGAAAAAAAAAAATGAAACACCCACCATTTTAATCTGTAGGGCATTTGCTTTAAAAAAATATATAATGTTTGGGGGTTCAAAGTAATTTTCTTGCAAAAAAAAATAATTTTTTCATGTAAACAAAAAGTGTCAGAAAGGGCTTTGTCTTCAAGTGGTTAGAAGAGTGGGTGATGTGTGACATAAGCTTCTAAATGTTGTGCATAAAATGCCAGGACAGTTCAAAACCCCCCCAAATGACCCCATTTTGGAAAGTAGACACCCCAAGCTATTTGCTGAGAGGCATGTCGAGTCCATGGTATATTGTGACACAAGTTGCGGGAAAAAGAATATTTTGTTTTTTTTTTTTTTTGCACAAAGTTGTCACTAAATGATATATTGCTCAAACATGCCATGGGAATATGTGAAATTACACCCCAAAATGCATTCTGTTGCTTCTCCTGAGTACGGGGATACCACATGTGTGAGACTTTTTGGGAGCCTAGCCGCGTACGGGACCCCGAAAACCAAGCACCGCCTTCAGGCTTTCTAAGGACGTAAATTTTTGATTTCACTCTTCACTGCCTATCACAGTTTCGGAGGCCATGGAATGCCCAGATGGCACAAAACCCCCCCAAATGACCCCATTTTGGAAAATAGACACCCAAAGCTATTTGCTGAGAGGTATAGTGAATATTTTGCAGACCTCACTTTTTGTCACAAACTTTTGAAAATTGAAAAAAGAAAAAAAAAATATGTTTTTCTTGTCTTTCTTCATTTTCAAAAACAAATGAGAGCTGCAAAATACTCACCATGCCTCTCAGCAAATAGCTTGGGGTGTCTACTTTCCAAAATGGGGTCATTTTGGGGGGTTTTGTGCTATCCTGGCATTTTATGGCCTTCAAAACTGTGATGGGTAGTGAGGAGTGAAATCAAAAATTAACGCTCTTAGAAATCCTGAAGGCGGTGATTGGATTTTGGGGCCCCGTATGAAGCTAGGCACCCAAAAAGTCCCACACATGTGGTATCCCCGTACTCAGGAGAAGCAGCAGAATGTATTTTGGGGTGTAATTCCACATATGCCCATGGCATGTTTGAGCAATATATCATTTAGTGACAACTTTGTGCAAAAAAAAAAAAAAAATTGTCACTTTCCTGCAACTTGTGTCAAAAAATAAAATATTCCATGGACTCAACAATGCTCTCAGCAAATAGCTTGGGGTGTCTACTTTCCAAAATGGGGTCATTTGGGGGAGTTTTGTGCCATCTTGGCATTTTATGGCCTTCAAAACTGTGATAGGTAGTGAGGAGTGAAATCAAAAATTTATGCCCTTAGAAATCCTGAAGGCGGTGCTTGGTTTTCGGGGCTCCGTACGCGGCTAGGCTCCCAAAAAGTCCCACACATGTGGTATCCCCGTACTCAGGAGAAGCAGCAGAATGTATTTTGGGGTGTAATTCCACATATGCCCATGGCATGTTTGAGCAATATATCATTTTGTGACAACTTTGTGCAAAAAAAAAAAAAAAAATTGTCACTTTCCCGCAACTTGTGTCAAAATATAAAATATTCCATGGACTCAACATGCCTCTCAGCAAATAGCTTGGGGTGTCTACTTTCCAAAATGGGGTCATTTGGGGGGGTTTTGTGCCATCTGGGCATTTTATGGCCTTCAAAAATGTGATAGGTAGTGAGGAGTGAAATCACAACTTTACGCCCTTAGAAATCCTGAAGGCGGTGCTGGGTTTTCGGGGCCCCGTACGCGGCTAGGCTCCCAAAAAGTCCCACACATGTGGTATCCCCGTACTCAGGAGAATCAGCAGAATGTATTTTGGGGTGCAATTCCACATATGCCCATGGCCTGTGTGAGCAATATATCATTTAGTGACAACTTTGTGCAAAAAAAAAAAAAATTGTCACATTTCCGCAACTTGTGTCAAAAAATAAAATATTCCATGGACTCAACATGCCTCTCAGCAAATAGCTTGGGGTGTCTACTTTCCAAAATGGGGTCATTTGGGGGGGTTTTGTGCCATCTTGGCATTTTATGGCCTTCAAAACTGTGATAGGTAGTGAGGAGTGAAATCAAAAATTTATGCCCTTTGAAATCCTGAAGGCGGTGCTTAGTTTTCGGGGCCCCGTACGCGGCTAGGCTCCCAAAAAGTCCCACACATGTGGTATCCCCATACTCAGGAGAAGCAGCTAAATGTATTTTGGGGTGCAATTCCACATATGCGCATGGCCTGTGTGAGCAATATATCATTTAGTGACAACTTTTTGTAATTTTTTTTTTTTTTTGTCATTATTCAATCACTTGGGACAAAAAAAATAAATATTCAATGGGTTCAACATGCCTCTCATCAATTTCCTTGGGGTGTCTACTTTCCAAAATGGGGTCATTTGGGGGGGTTTTGTACTGCCCTGCCATTTTAGCACCTCATGAAAAGACATAGGCAGTCATAAAATAAAAGCTGTGTAAATTCCAGAAAATGTACCCTAGTTTGTAGACGCTATAACTTTTGCGCAAACCAATAAATATACGCTTATTGACATTTTTTTTACCAAAGACATGTGGCCGAATACATTTTGGCCTAAATGTATGACTAAAATTGAGTTTATTGGATTTTTTTTATAACAAAAAGTAGAAGATATCATTTTTTTTCAAAATTTTCGGTCTTTTTCCGTTTATAGCGCAAAAAATAAAAACGGCAGAGGTGATCAAATACCATCAAAAGAAAGCTCTATTTGTGGGAAGAAAAGGACGCAAATTTCGTTTGGGTACAGCATTGCATGACCGCGTAATTAGCAGTTAAAGCGACGCAGTGCTGAATTGTAAAAAGTGCTCTGGTCAGGAAGGGGGTAAAACCTTCCGGGGCTGAAGTGGTTAAGCTGCACTTTTTCCAAACCAGTTTAGGTGAGTTTAGCGGCATTTGGTGCTTGTTTGTGTGTTTATTTATTTTATTGGCTAGAATTTTTATTTATTCTGGTCACTAAAATGAATAAATGCTGAAGTGCTAAACGCACCTAGCATTTAGCCACGTTGGCATTTTTGATGCCCAAAAGCTATTCTCCTCAATGTGATTCTTCTGCGTTCAAGAGAGGAGCTTTGGCTGCCTCTAAACTCTGCTCCTCCTAAACTCTTGTGCGGCTTTTATTAAGTTGAATTCGGGGGCGGCATTGTGCATGATGCCAAAGTTCATATAAATGCTCAACTAATGGTATTTTGCTTGTTAAAGCAAATCTTCCGCAAAGGTATGGACAAACTACACAAGTAGTATCAGCTGCTAACAGGGAAGCTGAGCATGTCTGTTTATGACTTCTTTATGTAGCCATGGTGTTAGCACTACTGACAAATAATCCGCCAAATCGCCCCACTGCCAGACTTCATGCATCCTTTCCAGAGACAATGAATAGTCTTTTGCAAGCTTTGTTTTTGTTGTTTTATTGGGGGGTACAACTTGGATAGGGATTGGGATATGGGATGCCCATAGAATTAATCACTGCCATCATATTTACATATTTCAGTATACTTTGATCAGAGTTAGAGCCTGAAGATTGAATAGGTACACTTGACTAAGTAGAAATCTTCTCCTGCAGCTCCCTGCAGACTGTTACTCCCTCTGCATCTCCATGCAGACTTTTCTCCCTCTTCAATCCCCATGCCCCTCTACTGGTTCTGGTGACTCGCTGCTACTAGGCCTGAGGCCTGCAGTGTTATGGAAATGATTAAGAGCTCCAATCGAGCCCAAGGTTATCTGCTGCTGTCTCTAATTGGAAAGTGTGGCTATGCATGCATATAAAAGTAAACACTCTGAGACACGCTCAGCACCGTTACTTTTTACACTTCTAATTTATTCAAGGCGGTGCTAATGTTTTATACACAAAAATACGTCATTGCTATGTTAGTCTAATAGGTACATCTCATTGGTTAAGATAGAAAAGAAGATGGAGAATCTTCATAACAAGGTTTGGCTGTCCTTGGTTTTATCTTCAGTTCTGCGTTCTTCTGATGTGTGGGATGTAGGGGGTACCCGCCATTTTGAGAAAAATATAGGAACAGAGCTAATCTGTATACTTATATAATGAGTAAGGAGAAAAATATGTATACACATAAGAAAATAGACATTTTCAGATTATTATTATTATTATCTACATCACATTCCTTCACAATCCCCCCTAAAATGACTATTTTCTCTTTTCTGTCCCTAATACTAAAGGTCCTACTTTGGCCTGGCCCTTCTCTTCAGCAACTCTTTTAGGCTGTATATAGAATTGGGCAGCAACTGTTCACTTCCCTCCTCGATACAGCTGGAGAGGTGCAGTCAGGCGCTATCTATCCCTATAACCCTATAGGATTGTAAGGTTATGGACAGGGAGTGACTGTAGAGGAGTGAAGGTCATCTTCCATCATAAGGAGGTCCTCTTCTTCTTGGTGGAGAAATGTAGGTGTGCTATTGTCTACAGCCTTGCTCATTAACTTTTTACGAAAGGTAGAATACAGCATACAATCAGGGCTAAAAGAACCAGGATAATTAATACCCTTACCCGTATCTGGGCGAGCCCCTTCTGCCACCCACTCATCCAGCTAAAGTATTGATCCCATGAGTCTGTGATACCTGAGTTCTTCAACTCCAATGACAGATCTTCTAATTCCTTTATAGCTAGAGTAACCTTACCATTTGGGCCAGTATTATCAGGAATGTATGTACAACAGGTTCCCGTTTTTTCCTATGATTTTATAAAACACCTCCTTTCCCAGCTAGCACCATGTTTAAGGCCATCCGGTCCTGGAATGTCATATAGGAAGTGGGGGATAACTGGTCAGCAATTCCCTGGAGGGCATCTTTAGTGTAATTTACAAATCTCTGTTGGTTATAATATGTGTAGTGTCAGGTCACCTAGAGGCTGGGTGACAGATGCACACCGTTGGGATCAGGAGTGCACTGCAAGGTAGTGGACCCTACGGCTGACTGCTGCGGATTGAACATAAAACATATAAAAAGTGCTGCGCAAATAAAAGTCCTTAAGTAAATAAATGTATGTAAAATATAGTGACAGAATCAGAGGACAAAGACCACCAGTGACAGTATGCACGCTGAGATCAATATCTGGATGGTGACAAATCCCTCCACCGGGCATGGATGGCCCCTCACCTCAGATATTCGACCTGAAAACAGGTCACACCGCTTATAACCATAGATGGATCAGTGTGGTTGTTAATTCCTCCTTCACTTCCCAGCACACGGTACAACAGCGGATGTTACATATAAAATAAAAGGGCAGAACATAGTGCTCTCCGTGGCTACTTTATTGAATACCAAAAAAGAAGACAAATCAAACACTCACAGAGACCGGCACTCCGATCCGAGTGCCGGCTGACAAGCGTGTGATCGTGTCTATGAATGACCGCGGGTGACGTCATGCGCTCCTTCCCCCGTACGCGTTACGTCCTGTGGGCGGGACTTCATCGGCGTGGGGCGGGATGCGCAATGACGGCCCGCACTGTTTATGTTCAATACCATGGTGACGGTAGCACCAATCAAAGGATCAGGGACAATAATCAGGGAGTCTGGCACCTCCCATCACTGCATGTGATGGGAGGTGCCAGACTCCCTGATTATTGTCCCTGATCCTTTGATTGGTGCTACCGTCACCATGGTATTGAACATAAACAGTGCGGGCCGTCATTGCGCATCCTGCCCCACGCCGATGAAGTCCCGCCCACAGGACGTAACGCGTACGGGGGAAGGAGCGCATGACGTCACCCGCGGTCATTCGTAGACACGATCACACGCTTGTCAGCCGGCACTCGGATCGGAGTGCCGGTCTCTGTGAGTGTTTGATTTATTTGTCTTCTTTTTTGGTATTCAATAAAGTAGCCACGGAGAGCACTATGTTCTGCCCTTTTATTTTATATGTAACATCCGCTGTTGTACCGTGTGCTGGGAAGTGAAGGAGGAATTAACAACCACACTGATCCATCTATGGTTATAAGCGGTGTGACCTGTTTCAGGTCGAATATCTGAGGTGAGAGGCCATCCATGCCCGGTGGAGGGATTTGTCACCATCCAGATATTGATCTCAGCGTGCATACTGTCACTGGTGGTCTTTGTCCTCTGATTCTGTCACTATATTTTACATACATTTATTTACTTAAGGACTTTTATTTGCGCAGCACTTTTTATATGTTTTATGCTTTTGAGGTATTTTTTTGAATTGACCTTAGTGCCTGCTTGCATTTATTGTGTTAAGTCCATTTATTAGTCAGCGCTGAATTTCATTACCACTTTTTTTTGCTGCGGATTGAACCCTGGGAGGTTCAGGAATCAGGTCTACTGGATCACTGACACAGATCCCACTGGGAGCTAGAGCATAGATTCCCCAGGGCGCGGAGTCTAAGAGCCAGCAAGTGTTCTCCAGAGCCTTTAATGGTAAGGATGGACTGCGCTGCAGTCTGGCTCCAGGTCGCGGCCCCCAGGGTCTCACAGCTCACGCTCACGGTAGACTACAGGAGAAGAGGAAGGAGGCATCAGGCTGGAACAACAAGGAAAGTAAGGGACAAGCCAAGGTCGGTAACAGGAATCAGATGTAGGAAACACAGCAAGTACACACAGAGGCTAACACACAGTGGTTGATCAGCACTGCTGGCTTGCAGTGCACAGGTTAATATAGGGTTCCCTGATAGGGCCTGGGGTGGGGCCATGCTTAGAGGAGAGGTTACAAAAGCAGTCAGGTGAGGGTCAACTGGTCTCTAGAGATGAACACATGGAGACAGGTATGCTGATCGACAAACTCTATTGCATAACCATGACATGTAGTTAATCCAATCTACATTCTTGCTGACAGTTGTTATAGGGATCAAAGACTCAAAACCAGCTTTTACCTGGTCCCTGGCTTTAAACTCATCAGGGACCCCCCTTGGAACCCCTATGACATCTATGTATACATGAGGGTCAAAGCTTCTGGAGAGAGCTGCTCGCTTCCTCCTCTGACTGTGTGCTGGGTCAGTGTATGTATCAGGGGTATCTTCGGTTAGGATATGGGGCTTTCTATTTTCATCTTTCTTGTCTAATACACTCTGTGATCGCCCAGTCTGGCCCTGTGTTCCAACCCACTGGCCCCCACAGGATCCGCAACTCTGTGCCCAGTAACTGTCTGTGTGGCATACATATATATCCTTACCGTCAGGGATATCACTGTAACAATCGCATCACCATGAAGGGTCAAACGGACAAGGTACTATGTCACAGTAATCTAAAGTAAAGGTGGTCACATGTGTACCTGAAGAGTTATACCAAAACGTAATTATGTTATCATTTTTGTGATGGCCACCTCCTGGGCCCCTCCCCCCTAGATCAAACAGAAAAAAGGATATGCAGCACCCGAAAACACGCTCTCCTGCAGTGATAAGTGTGCATTCAGGTGTCCTTCCTGGCCAACTTGACTGAGGTGGCTGTGGTCAGCAAAACTTGGAATGGACGATCAGAACTTGGCTCAAGGTTCTCCAGACAGTAGTTGGTGGGTTCCTGTATCTAATTCAGGATCTGGAATGGAAGAAAACACCTGGACATGCATTCAGGTTAATTGTCGTGATAATGTGGTTACATAATTAGTCAACACATCAGACTGCAACTGTAACTGTTGTGGAAAGTAACAACCAAGTCTGGGAGCTGAACCAAACAAAATTTCATAAAGGGATAGGGCATGTTTCCCCTGGGGGTGTGTCTGACACTGAACAGGGCAATGGGCAAACTGGCCAACTCATGTTAGTCTCTTGGGCCATCTTTAACATCCTGTTTTTTTAGTGTCCCATTCATCCTTTCTACCTCCCCGCTACTTTGAGGGTGGTATGGGGTGTGTAGAGCCAACTGAACCCCCAGTGCTGCCCAAATCTCTTTTGTAAAGGTTGCTGTTAAGGCTGGTCCCTGATCTCTCAATATCACCTCTGGGACCCCAAATCTACATACTATCTCACTCAGTAGTTTCTCAGCTGTGGTCCTGGCAGTCATGACCACTTTCACTAGGGCGTATTCGAATCTGCCACTTCTTGGCACTTGAGAATGATCAATTTGCATCCTCTGGAATGTGGTATAGGGCTTTTGCCAGGTGCTTCTTCTGTGTTTTTTCTGTGCATCCTGGGTTACATTTGGTGCTGATAATGCATTATCTGCAGAAGTTGTTGGTCAGTGGAGTAACTCTTGGTGCAACACTTGTTGATAAGAGAGTTCATAAAAGTCTTTGTCAAGTGGGCAGCTCCATGTGCCCATTGCACCACGGCTGGATACATACTCCTGGGTAGACAAGGTTTCTTGTTGCACTTGAATAGTCCATTTCTGAGAGTTGCTCCTCTCTGTTTCCAGCTTTCCTTCTTATCCGGACTTGTTGTTTCCTGTAGTTCTTTTAGATAAACTCTGTCCACTGGGAAAGTCTGTAAGGTAAGCACAGGGTGGTCTTCTTCTACCACCCTGCTGTCCACTTCCCGTGGACCACCAGCTGTCTGGCAGCTGAATTGGCTAGATGATTGCCTTAAGCTTCCTTTAAGTTCATTTTGTCGTGTGCTTTACTCAGAATAGTCACTTGGGTTGGGAGAAGCAAGGCATCAATTTTTCACAGGTGTTCCTGCAGCCGTCAGGAATCCTCTGTCCTAGATAACACCATAATCATGGGCAATGCTGAAAGCATATCTTGAGTCTATATGAATGTTGGCTCTTTTTCCCTCTGCCAATTTACATGCTGTAGTAAGTGCTTACAGCTCTGCCTCCTGTGCAGACATCACCGGTGGTAAGGCTTCAGCTTGTAGAACAGTGTTTTCAGTGGTGACCGCGTGTCCTGTGTGGTCATGGGGTGACAAGTCAAGACTCTACTCCTCCTCCTCCTTTCCCCCCCTCGAGAAGTGGAAGAAGGGTGGTAGGGTTCAGTGTTTGACAACTTAATAGAGTAATGCTGTCCAGTAGGAGGGAACACAGGAGTCTCAAGTGTCTGGTAGTGGACAAATGTTTCGGCTGGATCTTGGTTGAATATGGCAACAACATCATGGGGAGCAAGCAGAACGAGGCAGTTCAAAGTTTTGTCAAGCAAGGTTTGTGCAGCAAAGCCAGCTCGCAGACACAATAGGCCTCCTCTTGCTACCGCATCCAGCCAACCGGAATAATATCCTACGGGGCATAGGCTGATGCCGTGTGATTGGGTGAGTACACCTGCAGCATGTCCCAGACGTTCGGATACAAAGAGCTTGAGTGTTTTGTCGTAGTCTGGGAGCCCTAGTGCCCGAGATGGCACACTTGAAGGCCTCAAACTTAGATATTTCTTCAGGATACATCTGGAAGGGTCTGATTGCAGAGCATCAGTAGGAAGGCTTCTGGAATCCATGCTCTGCACTAGGAAATTAGTCCAAGAAAGGCATGAAGGGATTTCTGGCCTTGTGGCAATGGGATATCAGAGATTACTTGCACCCTGTCTTCAGTGGGGTGTCTTGTCCCATGGGACAAACAGTGTCCAAGGAAAATGACAGGTGTTGAGCACCACTGCAATTTGGGCTTTGAGGCTTTGCACCCCTGGTTGGCAAGATAGCACAACAGGCTTTTTGAGGTGACTTCAACAGGGGGTAAGTCAGCTGCACAAAGGAGATGGTCATCAACATGTTGGAAGAGAATCACTTCCGGGTGTTCCTCTTGTCATGTGTCAAGGATGATAGCCATAGCTTTTGCAAACTGGCTTGGAAAGTTCTGTGCCCCTTGTGGCACAACTGTTTAGGTATGTTTCCGTGGATGAATGCAAAAAGGTACCAGCAGGAGGGGTGAGGGTGGACACTGAAGAAAGCGTTTGTAAGGTCCACCTCTGTGAGGTACTTTGCAGTCAAAGGCATCCACCGCAGGTACCTGGTTCTCCTTTAGGGGTTCTCTTCTTGGGGTTATTGTGGTTTCCGGGGCAATGATGCGCCCTCTTTTAGCTTGACTGAAACTGGTGGCACCTTTAAGTGACCGTTGTCTTCCGGTCCTGTGGACCATAGGCACGCAGGGATTCTGTCAAGTACTTCCTGCAGTATTGAGCTTGAAGTTATTGCTTCATGAAGTGTCATCAGGAGAGGCAGAAAACACAAAGCAGATGAGTCTTCTAAAGATAGGGGAGTATGTAACTTCATCCCCCCTTCAGGTGTGTCCTGATTGAGGCCTGTAGTCTGGACAACACATCAGCTCCTAGTAGATTCAAGGGACATGTAGAGGACACCACAAATCTGGCAAGCAAATCAGGAAGTGGACTGGAGCGGGGCACCCCATCCATTCCCATGCAGGAAACATCAATAGTGGAAAGGAAAGAATTATCAGGCAGGTTAACCGCCCTCAACACACTTTTGGCTGCACCCCTGTCAATGAGGAAAGTGGTAGGTTTTTCGTCTGGGACATCTTGGGGCTCTGCATTCTTTCCTAAAGTGACCCCGTTTCCCACAGTTGTAACAGGTGATCCTTTCCCTGGTATTGGGCAGTGGTGGTGGACTAGTGTAGGCGGCATCTTCGTCATGGATTACCATGAGGGGCATTGGTTTTTTACCTTTTTGATTTTCTATACCTCTAGTCACCAACAATAAATCAGACATTTTCATTGAATGGTATTCAGGGCGGGCCAGCATCAGGCCTTTTCTAATATCCTCTCTGAGCCCTGAAACAAAAGCAGTTGATAACATGTGTGTGTATGCCTTTATGAGTCTAGCATGATACTTCTTCACAGACTCCCCTTTATCTTGGGTAATATCTTGGATTGTGGTGGTCTGATCTGTCAACTTCTCCTTTGCCCAGTCGTGGAGTTGTGCACAGAACTCCACGCCTGAGATGTAGGGAGTGGCACTTGTCAGGCTGGCATCATTGAAGGCTGTCTGTATGACTGGCCAAAAGACATGTCCTGCTTTGATTTGGCATAGGCTGATCAAGTCTCTCCAGGCAGCTGAGTAAGTTTCTTGTATCTGCACTATCCTGTGGTAGAAGGGAATTGGCTGCTTCTCTGGGTCAGGCAGACTTGTCACTAAGGCCTCTGCTTGTGATGGAGTAAAAGCGACATACATCACTGGTGCCCCTTCTGGTAACTGAGACTGTTGTTGGGGCGCGGGCTGGCAAGGGGCACTACTCCTTACGGTTGCCAGCATCTATTTGAGATCCTCTCGGAACTGAGAGTCTGGAGCCGGATTGGGGGTTAAATCAGTGGGTGGCCTTGCTGCCTGCTGTTGGGCTTCCCACTCAGATGCTTCTTCATCATTAACATATCCGGCCTGGGAATGTGATGCTTCCGTATTGGGGAAGACAGGTGTGTGGTATGAACCATCCTGGTTTAAAACAGGGAGGGCTGGGTACAGGCTGTTTAAGCTTACTGGGTGTACCAAGATGGCCGCCGGCAGGAAGTGCACTGGGCTGGGTAGGAAGTGAAGGCATGGGTGCACTAAGATGGCCGCCGGGCTGAGTTGTCACAGTGGGTTGTGCTTGGGTGGTGAGAAAGGAGTGGTTGTTAGACGGAGGGCAGTGCTATCCCTCCCCTCCTTTTGTTTCAAGTTCCAACATATCATCAGCTCTGTGATACACATACACATACATAATACAATCGCCATCTTTCTTAACTTCCTTTATCCAATTTTCTTTATCACACAGGATTTTTCTCCCTGTTTCTTTAGCAACATAACTTTCGCCACTTCGTTCAACTTTGTTACCTATTTCAACATCTTCTTCTCTTCACAATATCACATTCTTCACAATATCACTTTCTTTACAATATCACTTTCTTTTCTCTCTCTGTTTCTCGGTTAACGGCTTGAGAGGAGAATACGTACAACTAAGAGGTTAATATTCTTCTCACTGCTCAACAAATGCCTTGGGTGGGGGCACATAAGGCTGCGCTCCTAGCTGCTACTGTCTGCTATACCCCTGTAATGTACGGTTAATCTCAGAACAAGAACAAACACATCAGGGGTAGTGGGGAGCAACGGCCCGTGACCCAACAGATCCTTCGGGTAGCCTCCTTCTCTGACTTTCACCAGTCCCCAACCCCTCTCATGTATAGCAAACAGTAAACCACAAATACACTCACGACAGGACATTACACCTGCCACTCTGTGAACCGCAAAGCTTCAGCAGGCTAAGATAACCACAAGGGCACACCACCCTGCAAAAATTAACCCGTTTATAGACGTCTGTTACACCTCTCCCTCCAGAGGCCGACAGCTCGTCTGGGGGTGAGACTTCTGTAACACTTTCAGACTATGGGGAGCTCCAGCAGCTGAGATAACCCTCAAAGGTCTGACAAACCTTGAGTAACCCGTCTATAACCGTTTGCTACAAAGGTAAACCCTCATCTTAGAGGCCGACAGCTCGTCTGGAGATGAGATCACACATACACACATGTAGCACTTTTAGACTGCTGAGTTTCGTAGCCCAAAGAATGGCAGACAGTGAACAAAAAATACAGACAGCAGAAACCCATTAGCAGGTTCGTTAAAACAGCCTCAGGCGAGGAAATACCTGCCTCTAAGACAGTCTCTGCATACCGACAGAATCCAGCGGTCAACCGAAAGATAAGAAAGTCGTACAGTGGTAAGAATATAAAAAGACTTACCGTACTGTTAGGGCTGTGCAAAGACCCCCTCTGTTATCTTTATCAGTTAACGCTCGAATCCTTATCGCGGTATGACTTCGACTGTAGCCTAAAGCTCCCGGGTTTCGGCACCAGCTGTTATGGAAATGATTAAGAGCTCCAATCGAGCCCAAGGTTATCTGCTGCTGTCTCTAATTGGAAAGTGTGGCTATGCATGCATATAAAAGTAAACACTCTGAGACACGCTCAGCACCGTTACTTTTTACACTTCTAATTTATTCAAGGCGGTGCTAATGTTTTATACACAAAAATATGTCATTGCTATGTTAGTCTAATAGGTACATCTCATGGGTTAAGATAGAAAAGAAGATGGAGAATCTTCATAACGAGGTTTGGCTGTTCTTGGTTTTATCTTCAGTTCCGCGTTCTTCTGATGTGTGGGATGTAGGGGGTACCCGCCATTTTGAGAAAAATATAGGAACAGAGCTAATCTGTATACTTATATAATGAGTAAGGAGAAAAATATGTATACACATAAGAAAATAGACATTTTCAGATTATTATTATTATTATCTACATCACATTGCTTCACAGCAGAACCTCTCCCCGGAGGCCTAGTAGGTTAAAGTCTATTCTCTAAAAAATGGACTACTGCTCCCAGCCAGTCCAACTTGCAAACCATGTGCCAGCCAGCCACACTGATTTGACACACATCCCCACAGTCTCTTCTCTGATCCAGGACTCTTCACCATCCACCGTGTGCATGATAAAGGCTCTGCTAGTGACCGTGTAGAAGCAGAGTTCCCTTACAGAATCCCTGGCACCTCTAGCCATCCACTGTGGTAACACTCACCGACCTTTCAACCCTGAGTCCTTAATGAGGAACTTGTCCGGACCACACGTTCCGACAGCTTCTCCTGCCCCTGTGCTCCAGGAGTTCCCTGCCACCGACCATGTGGTGACAGAGACATTGCCAATGACCATGTAGAGGCAATGTTCCTTCACAGTTCTCCCCGGGCCTCCTCCTGCGATCGCTACACCCCCCACCACCAGAGGGGGGTGTGCTCCTACGGCTGTCTAGCACTCCATTGCTCACGTCACCCAGTCGACTACTCCTCCCCAGCAGCATATGACCTCAGCATATATAAGAGGCCTTCCCCCTGCCAATGCCAGTAAGGGATTGGTCAGAGCTCCCACATGTGCTGCCTGCCACTCCAGCTCTAGGCCCAGCCTCCTCTTCCAGAACATTCTCCCTGGAAGCAGGGGAGGTGCCTCAGAACTGGAGCACAGGTGGTCACACCTACTGCTACATTAACCACTCCCAGCCCCCAGATCAAAATAGACAGGCCTAGCTTGCAGCATAAGCCTGCCTAAATTTGCCTGTGCTGAACAAACCTAGTAAAACAACCCTTACTAGCACCTATCTTCTGGTAGAGGGTGCTACATTTACTTTTGCTAGAGGTGCTGAGCATTAATCTTCTCAGGGAGATTAACCTAAATATTTATGGTAAATATAAATTTCCCCTTTTACACTGGTAGTCAGTGAGTGTAGGAACCCCCGCAATGGCAATATTTACACTGTCCATTGTTGTGGTTAGTGTAATTGTGGGTATGCTACACTGACAGCCCAAATTTAAAGGGTAACTTTACTTTCATAGGGAAAAAAAACAGCAAATAAAGAAAAAATATTATAGCACATATAATTGTGACACTAATCATATTGTAATTGAATGTTATTAAAAATTACCTTTCCTTTTCAATTTGCAGCCGCTGTAAATTTCTGAGAATGCATTACAATATGGCTACCTGGAGTTGTTCTGTACACTGAGTGTGTACTGACCACTCCCCAGAAACATAATTTCCTGCTTGAGTGATTGGCTCACTAATTTTCCCAGAAGTCTACCTAAGATACAAGCTCTGAAGAATTTCGTCTATCGAAAGGAAATGCGTTAACATGATGTCTCGGCACTAGCTGCATCTTAGAAAATTAACATGGAATAAACAGCAATAAGCCAATTCCTCACCTTTCTTCCCCTCTTTTCACTTTCCATATTCGGATACCACAGGGACAGGTCTCCCTAACTGAGTGGAAAGGCTCTCCCTGGTTCCTGTGTTTCCTCGGATTGAGCAGAGACCACTGTGGGATCTCACAGATATCAACTGACAGATTTAGGATATCTCTCCTTTCTCCCCTCTGCACTATGGATAGCAAGACACTTATCAGCATATAATTTGCTGGGCTTCCTGTATATACAAGCAGAGTGAGTGGTCTTTTCTTCCTTCCTATGTGTAACCTTACACAGGACTGGTAATTGACACTCTGAAATCTCTCTTTAACGGACTACAAGCAGGGCCGTCTTTAACGCAGGGCAAAAGGGGCAGCTGCCCTGGGCCCTGTCATTGCTGTGGGGCCCAAAGCAGCTGCCACTTAAGCCCTGCGCTGCCCGCAGTTTTTCCCGAGTAGCGGGGGGAGCCGATCCCCCCTGCTCTCCCAAGAAGCGGCGGCCACATTAATTATACAGGGACAGCTGCGGGCTTCATGTGTTTGAGCCCGCTCGTCCCGCTTCTCCCTCTGTTAGAAGCTGCGGACCGGAGTCAATTTGCAGAGCATCCCAGTAATCCCAGAACGAGAGCGGCGCTTCGTGTTCCTCCCACCTCCGCCTGGCAGACCTGTGTAGCACACAGCCGAGTGAAGTTTTCTGGCTGTGTGCTGGGTCTGATAGGCTGGGACTGTGTTGCACCGCTGTGTGATCAGGTAAGAAAGAACAAGGTGGAGAGAAGGGGAAGAGGATTCATTTGTGCAGACTGCAGAGAATTGCTGGTACAGAGGTGGACATGGGGGGGGGGTACAGAGATGGACATGGGGGGTACAGAGGTGGACATGGCAGGGGTACAGAGATGGACATGGGGGGTACAGAGATAGACATGGGGGGTACAGAGGTGGACATGGGGGGGTACAGATGTGGAAGGGGTACAGAGGTGGACATGGGGGGTACAGAGATGGACATGGGGGGTACAGAGGTGGACATGGGGGGTACAGAGGTGGACATGGGGGGTACAGAGATGGACATGGGGGGTACAGATGTGGAAGGGGTACAGAGATGGACATGGGGGGTACAGAGATGGACATGGGGGGTACAGGGGTGGAAGGGGTACAGAGATGAACATGGGGGGGTACAGAGATGGACATGGGGGGTACAGAGATGGACATGGGGGGTACAGAGATGGACATGGGGGGTACAGAGGTGAACACAGAGGTGGACGGGGGTACAAAGGTGGATGGAAGGATATAGAGGTGAACGTGGATGGGGGAGATACAGAGGTGGATAGGGGATACAGAAGTGAGCTGTAGATGGGGGGGTACAGAGGTGGACATGGGGGGTACAGAGGTGGACATGGGGGGTACAGAGATGGACATGGGGGGTACAGAGGTGGACATGGGGGGTACAGAGGTGGACATGGGGGGTACAGAGATGGACATGGGGGGTACAGAGATGGACATGGGGGGTACAGAGATGGACATGGGGGGTACAGAGATGGACATGGGGGGTACAGATGTGGAAGGGGTACAGAGGTGGACATAGGGGGGTACAGAGATGGACATAGGGGGGTACAGAGATGGACATGGGGGGTACAGATGTGGAAGGGGTACAGAGATGAACATGGGGGGTACAGAGATAGACATGGGGGGTACAGAGATGGACATGGGGGGTACAGAGGTGAACAGAGGTGGTGGGGGGGTACAGAGGTGAACACAGAGGTGGAGGGGGGTACAAAGGTGGATGGAAGGATATAGAGGTGAACGTGGATAGGGGAGATACAGAGTTGGATAGGGGATACAGAAGTGAGCTGTAGATGGGGGGGTACAGAAGTGTACACAGTGGTGGAGGGGGGGTACAAAGGTGGAGGGGGGGTACAGAGGTGGAAATTAGGGGGTGCAGAGGTGAACACAGGTGGACGGGGGTACAAAGGTGGACATGGGGGTATACAGAGGTGGTGGGGGGTTACAGAGATGAACCCAGAGGTGGACGGGGGTACAAATGTGGACATGGGGATGTGCTGAGGGGGACATGGGGGGCTACAGAGGTGGACGGAAGGATATAGAGATGAACGTGGATGGGGGGATACAGAGGTGGATGGGGGATACAGAAGTGAGCTGTGGATGGGGGGATGCAGAGGTGAACATGGATGGGGGGTAATACAGAGGTGGACATGGGGGGGGGGTACAGAGGTGGATGGAAAGATATAGAAGTGAACGTGGATGGGGGTACAGAGCTGAACACAGAGGTGGATGTGGGGTACAAAGGTGGAGGGAAAGATATAGAGGTGGACATGGGGGGGGTACAGAGGTGGATGGGGGATACAGAAGTGAGCTGTGGATGGGGGGGGTGGGCAGAGGTAGACAGGGGATACAGAAGTGAGCTGTGGATAGAGGGGTACAGAGGTGAGCTGTGTGTGGGGGGGACAGAGATAGACAGGGAATACAGAAGTGAGCTGTGGATGAGGGAGCAAAGTGATGTGCATAGGTGACCAATAGATAGTTACTTTGCGGGAGGGAGGAGGATATGCAAGTACTTCCCCTTGTGCTGATTTTTTTCTGTGCCCTGTATGATACAAACACCTCAAAGTACACACACCCAATTCCTGTGTGTCATCCTGGACTCCTATCTCCCCCCTTCCCCCATTATCTTGAACTCCCCCATCCCCCCCCCCCCCCAATCATCCTGGACTCCAATATCCCCCCCCCACCCATCATCCTGGACTTCTCTATCTCTTCCCCCCATCATTATTATACAGGATTTATATAGCGCCAACAGTTTGTGCAGCGCTTTACAACATGAGGCCAGACAGTACAGTTACAATACAATGCAATACATAAGTTTACGTGTGTGTTTTGTTTTTTCGAATGTTGGGGTGGAGAGACAATTTGCATGGGGGGGCCCAAGAATTTTTTTTGCCCAGGGCCCAATCAATAGTAAAGACGGCCCTGACTACAAGCCACCATCAAGGACACAGAATATTGGTCTTTCTCTGACCCCACAAAGAAAGGAGTGAATTAAAACTTCCCTCTCCCCTGCATACGTCCATACTGGTCAGGGTAAGAAAAGGGAATTTACTTCCACTATTTCTTTTCCTGCATGTCCTCTTTTATTGCTTCGTTTCTGGCTCAAGTCTGTTATTATAAATGTGCTGTCGGTGCTAACGTTCATATCGAGAAATGAAATCTGGATAATCTAACATGAGAAATGAACTCCCTCTGAAAGTACCCTTTTCATTTGATTACTGAATGAAGATCTATATCTCTGGAATGAGAAGTTCACTTTCTTGGTTTCATACTTCCCCCTTTTTGTCCTGTGGTTTTCATTTACAGACTTTTTGGAAAGTGATATACATCTACATTTCAATGAAAGTTTTTTTTCAGCTGTAGACATTCTACCTAATCCACGATTATTCAAAGTGTTGATCAAATTGGCTAGCTTGAGCCCACATACACTCCAAATACTTGTGGACACCTTATTTTTTGTTTTAGAAATCATCTACTATTCAGCTGGCATCTGTTTGTTTGGATTGAATGAATGTGAGGTTGGTGTTGCTATCCGTGTTCTGATAACGTTATCAGTTTATATTATCATGTGGTGGAGGTATCTTTTCTTTTTTAAATTTTCTATATGGTGGAATTATTTCTAATAAAGTAATTATTATTTTTGCTAAAAATCTGTTTTTGTTCCTCTTTGAAGAATCCTTTCTGGGCTATTGGCCCTCTCTCTCTCCAAATATTTTTTCTATATGCATTAACCCTGATTCAGAGGAACACACCTACAGTCAGGTCAATAAATATTGGGACATCGACACAATTCTAATCTTTTTGGCTCTATACACTGCCACAATGGATTTGAAATGAAACAAACAAGATGTGCTTTAACTGCAGACTTTCAGCTTTAATTTGAAGGTATTTACATCCAAATCAGGTGAACGGTGTAGGAATTACAACAGTTTGTATATGTGCCTCCCACTTTTTAAGGGACCAAAAGTAAAAGTAATGGGACAGATTAATAATCATCTATCAAACTTTCACTTTTTAATACTTTGTTGCAAATCCTTTGCAGTCAATTACAGCCTGAAGTCTGGAACGCATAGACATCACCAGACGCTGGGTTTCATCCCTGGTGATGCTCTGCCAGGCCTCTACTGCAACTGTCTTCAGTTCCTGCTTGTTCTTGGGGCATTTTCCCTTCAGTTTTGTCTTCAGCAAATTAAATGCATGCTCAATCAGATTCAGGTCAGGTGATTGACTTGGCCATTGCATAACATTCCACTTCTTTCCCTTAAAAAACTGTTTGGTTGCTTTCGCAGTATGCTTCGGGTCATTGTCCATTTGCACTGTGAAGAACCGTCCAATGAGTTCTGAAGCATTTTGCTGAATATGAGCAGATAATATTGCCCAAAACACTTCAAAATTCATCCTGCTGCTTTTGTCAGCAGTCACATCATCAATAAATACAAGAGAACCAGTTCCATTGGCAGCCATACATGTCCATGCCACAACACTACCACCACTATGCTTCACTGATGAGATGGTATGCTTTGGATCACGAGCAGTTCCTTTCCTTCTCCATACTCTTCTCTTCCCATCACTCTGGTACAAGTTGATCTTGGTCTCATCTGTCCATAGGATGTTGTTCCAGAACTGTGAAGGCTTTTTTAGATGTTGATTGGAAACTCTAATCTGGCCTTTCTGTTTTTGAGGCTCACCAATGGTTTACATCTTGTTGTGAACCCTCTGTATTTACTCTGGTGAAGTCTTCTCTTGATTGTTGACTTTGACACACATACACCTACCTCCTGGAGAGTGTTCTTGATCTGGCCAACTGTTATGAAGGGTGTTTTCTTCACCAGGGAAAGAATTCTTCGGTCATCCACCACAGTTGTTTTCCGTGGTCTTTCAGGTCTTTGGATCTGATATTGAGAGTTGACAGCAACAGATTCCAAATGGAAATAGCACACTTGAAATGAACTCTGGACCTTATCTGCTCCTTGTAAATGGGATAATGAGGGAATAACACAAACCTGGCCATGAAACAGCTGAGCAGCCAATTTTCCCATTACTTTTGGTCCCTTAAAAAGTGGGAGGCACATATACAAACTGTTGTAATTCCTACACCATTCACCTGATTTAGATGTAAATACCCTTAAATTAAAGCTGAAAGTCTGCAGCTAAAGCACATCTTGTTCGTTTCACTTCAAATCCATTGTGATGGTGTATAGAGCCAAAAAGATTAGAATTGTGTTGATGTCCCAATATTTATGGACCTGACTGTAATTCTATCCAATTTAAATACAATGTAGGTGAATGGTTTATATTTGGGTAGTTGAAGAGTTCCCATTGTATTTTCTTACTAATTAATTACTCTTCCTACCCAAATCATTACATTAGGGTGATACTTCATGACAATTCTCTGTTTTTCTGTACCTAAGATACAAGTCAGTTTTAAGGCATCCCCTGCAACAGAAATTTCATTTTTGGAGAGATACTTTCAATAGGAGCACATCTAAAGGGATGCAGGCCCAGCAGATTTCCTCATTAGTGCCCTGCAGCTGCATACCTGACAGTTAATTATGAAACCACTCCCATTAGACCCACTCAGTACAGAGGCACAAACACACATGGATTTCTTCAGAATAACAGAAGGTAGGAATCTGCAACAAAGGTTGTTATAATCCTTGCAATGTACAGAGATCAGAGATCACCTAGAGGGGAATGTTTTTTTCTCAACAAAAGTGGAGTTACGTTTTAACTTATTTATAGGGTGCACAGAAGAGCACTGCATCTTTGCGTGTGAAAATCCCCTTAGCAGTTACCATAAGATTTTTTTTTTTTAATCTTTTTAATAAGGTTTTAAGATTTATGGATCTAAGCAAAAATACAAATGGCACACCCGAGCAGGGGCACTCATCCACAGAAACTGTGGCACTAAGTGCCAACAAGGCACTTGCTGCAAAACACTAAAACCTATATGTGTAGCTCATGCTACTAAAGAAAGGGACATCGAAGGAAGACCTTGCCAAAGTTCAGGTTAAAAGCACCACAGACCAACGGCCCCTAATTATTGACAGGACAAACCAGATGGTTAGAGGTGTGTCTTCAGCTACTAAACAGTATCAGGCATCAAAGCCATAGAGGCATCTTTCAGCAATTTTAACAAGATTTTGTCAAACTTTTAGGGGTAGCCTCTGTTGATGTAAGTAACCTTGTATAAAGAGAAGGTAGTATTGACTAGTTGTTTCTAATACTGTATAGAAGGCGATGATGACTTTTTCCAAGACATGGCTATGGCTTTTCTAGCAAAAAACAGTAGTCCAAGCATAGTCCTTTCAGCCATAGTGGAGACCGAGTCCTCAACAAGACCTAACAAGTAAACTTGTGGCATAGGAGTAATGTGCAATTGAGTTAATAACTTTGACAATCTCCTCCCAGTTTTGAGTGATTGCTGTAGCCTGTGCTTTTTGGTGATGCGGAAAAGTGCAGCCTTCTATGGTCTGTATGGAAGAACTGCCAGTGGTGGACTTAAATCCTGAATGCCACTCTTTTTAAACAGCAGAGCAGCATAGCACCTGTGTGTCAATGTGTGTGCTGCATACAAGAGTAGGAAAGCTTCTCCCAGGTATCATAAGGTGAAAGGGCATCTCAAGTTACTATGACAACACATTTCAGAGTGTTTTCTCCTTTTTAAAGTGAATGTATTGGAAGGGATCAATTACCATAAAACTTTACTTTCAAAAAACAAAATATCAAAAATAGTTTTAAAAACAAGAAAAAACAATCCATGAAATTTGATATAAATTAAAGTGCTCTACAGGGGAGGGCCAAAGGAAGGAGTGTGAAAAGGGCACACTACCAAAAAAGGGGGAGAATTATTGTAATAAATATATAAACACGCATAAAAACATGCAAAAATAGAATAGAATTAAAAGGTAATTGGAATGAAAATATAAAAAAAAATACATAGGAAGATTATCAACAAGAAAAGGCCATCTATAAAAAAAAAAAAAACTTATTGTTAAAAATAGGAGTTAGAAGATACAAATATACATACATAAATCTAATAGGTTTCCTGATTACAAAGATTTCTAAAACTTTCTGCTTAAGAGATGTTACAGGGAATATGTTCTGTGGCAAAAATAGTAAACGCATCAGTGGATTTTTTATGATTTATATGATTTAAAGAAAAATAACGAGGTATGCTGTGATTCAAAGGTCCTGACTCAATATTGCGTTGCCCAAACCAGCATCTGAGGATTTTTATGGTTCGGCCAATATACAAGAGACCACATGGGTAAATCAGTCCATAGGCCACACATTTGCAAGAAAAATTCATGAACTGGGTGAAAGGATGGCTTTCCCCAAAGTGGTCATAAAAGGAGGATTGACCATAGGTAATATAGGCACAGGTTTTACACCCTATATTTTTTTACATTGAAAAGTGCCTTTGAGGCTATTTGTAAACATTGAGGCGGCAAATATTTTGCTAGGTGCTAACTTGGTAGCCAGATTAGGTGCGCATTTGAAAATGGATTTAGGTTTGTGGGGTAAGATGGGCACATTTTTTCCAGATTGGATGAGCAGGATCAGTTTGCCATGGCGTTACAAACGCTCCTGGGTCGCACGACTCACCTGGAATCTTCCATTGTGGCTGCTCTGTGTTGCTGCTGTGTTGCAGGCTGTCCCTGCTGCTGCTCCAGTCTCTGTGCAGGCACCTGCCTCGAGTATTACCTCTATAAGAGGTATGTCTGGTTCCACTCTGCTTCCCCAGCAATTTGGGGGGCGATCCGGTCCAATGCAGGGGGTTTCTCAACCAGGTTGAGATAAACTTTGGGATGCTGCCCCAGGCATTTGCCACAGACAGAAGCAAAGTAGATTTCGTGATATCTTTGCTTTCTGAGAGAGCCTTGGCCTGGGCAAACCCTCTATAGGAGACGCAAAAACCTGTTGTCTTGAGTTACCCTGAGTTTGTGGCTTCTTTTAAAAGGGTATTTGATGTTCCCGCAAGCTCTGCTTCTGCTGCCAAGTGCCTCATGTCCATCAAACAGAGTACGAGAACTGTTGCCGATTACGCCATTGAATTCCATACTCTGGCAGCAGAGGTTGCTTGGAACAATGAGGCCCTCTTGGCTGCTTTTTCTCATGGTCTCTCGGATACCATCAAGGATGAGATAGCAGCCCGAGATATACCCACTGAGCTGGAGAAGTTGGTCACATTTGCCATCCTCATTGACTCCAGACTCAGAGAAAGTCTCTCTTTTAAAGGAGCGCTTGCGGAAGCCTCCTGTACATTTGTCTCCAAGCTTTACAGTCCCACCCTTGCCTCTCTCACCTCCTATGCCTCCTGGTACCGAGTCAGTCAGTGAAGGCGAACCCATGCACTTGGATTTCACGTGTCTCTCTGCAGATGAGAGAACCTGTCACGAGAGCCACGTACCTGATGTGAGACTGAAGTAGTGGGGAGGCCTCCCTTGCACCTCGGGTCCTTAAAGCCTCTGAAGATGGAGACAGAGACTTGGTGGGGACACTGAGTGGCAGAGGTGCCAAGGGTGTGGAGCACCGTGCAAACCTTAGTCTGGGATCCGAGCCGAGCCTTCGTTGGGCAACAAAGCATAAAAGGGTTAATCAGAAGAAGAATGGTCGAGATCCAAGCCGGGGTCGGTTCCAGTCTGGCAGCTGAGTACAAAAGGGGTAAAGAAGTAGAATAGTTAAGGTACAAATCCAAGATGAAAGGCAAGCAGCAATCAAGAGTAGTCAAACAGGTTTCTAGGTCACAACAGGTTCAGAGAGATCACACACTAGCACAGGAACAAGGGGGAACTGAAGATAATCCAGCAATTTGGCAGTGTCTGGGCTGGGCTTATATAAGGAAGTTTGAGGTCACTTCCTGTGTGCCTCCTGGGCATTTTCCCACCTTTTTCCATCAGGTTGATGTCACTTCCTGTGCGCCTCCTGGGTATTTTCCCACCTTTTTTCCATCAGGTTGAGGTCACTTCCTGTGCACGTCCTCGACATTTTCCTGTACTTTTCCATCCAGTCTTCTGCGCAGGTGCGGGCTGGCGCCCTGAGGCGTCTTTGGCGCATGCTCAGTTGGCACGGATTTCCTCTTGCAGCAACGCGCCATTGGTGCATGCGTAGTAATCCGTGGACCCTTACAGAGCCCCCCCGAAGGGGTGGCCTCCGGACGCCCATCAGGGATAAAGCTTGCAGAAAGAACTGCTGGAGAAGATCTGGAGCATGGATATGCGACTCGGGTTCCCAGGAATTCTCTTCAGGGCTGTAACCCCTCCACTGCACCAGAAATTGGTGCCCGCGGCCCCTTCTACGACAGTCCACGATGGCCTCCACCTTGTACTCCTCAATCCCTTTAATCATAGAGGGAGGCAAGGGATGGGCCCCACGTTCCCCAAAGGGGTTCGGGGCCACAGGCTATGTAATCCATGCTGATCTGTTCCCAGGGTTTGGAGGGAACAGGCAGGGGGCGTAGGAGACCCCATGATTTATTCTTTTCCGTTTTACTGTGATTGCCTACCGGGTAGGAATGGACATAAGCGTGGCAGTCTGCCTTGAAGGTAGGCCACCAAAAGGTTCGCAAAAGCAGATTGGTGGTTTTGGTCACCCCAAAATGCACTGCTAACTTGTTGTCATGGCAGAGTTTGAGCACAGGAACTCTCAGGTGAAGGGGCATAAACAGCATGGTCATGGAAGAAAAGTCCGTCCTTTTCTTGCAGATGTTCTCCTGAGGGCAATTGGTCTAGCGAGGAGTCCAGTTTAATCCTGGACAAGAGGTCATCCGTAAGTAGGAAGACATTATAGGCAGGGAGTATTGCGTCCGTTGTCGGCGAGTTATCTGATGTGGGATACATGGGGGATAGAGCATCAGGTTTACAATTCTTGGATCCCGGACGGTACGTGATATGCATTTGAAATCGGGTGAAGAAGAGAGCCCATCTGGCTTGTCTAGGTCTGAGACGTTTAGCTGTACGGAGGTATTCCAAATTCCTATGATCAGTATAGGGTGCGAGGCTCCTTCCAATAGATATCACCGTTCTTCCAGGGCCAGTTTAATAGCAAGGAGTTCCCGGTCCCCTATATCATAGTTCCTTTTGGCTGGGGACAACTTTCTGGAAAAGAAAGCAACAGGATTCAAGATTGCTGTGGTTTTGTGGCGCTGAGAAAGGACTGCCCCAACCGCAATCTCTGAAGCATCGACCTCCAAAACGTAAGGCAGGGCTGGGTCGTGATGACGAAGGACCGGGGCAGAGGTGAATTGCTTCTTGAGTTTGTCGAAAGCCGTTTGTGCTGAGGGGGACTGAAGAATATTAATAATATCTAATATTCTTGTATCTCAGAGGCGCTTCCGGATGAAATAGCATTGATAGCCAAACTGACTTAAAACAAAGTGTGAGTTTATTGTCACACAGTTGGCATCATAAATACAATGTAAAAAGTATAATAATTCAGTTCAGTGTGGGTAAAAATATATGAAATAGAATAAAAAGTTATAAAGCTGTAATTAGCTTATGATAGCATGTGTGCTTCATGGCTGCTGTCTCCATGCTGTCTTGTGTCGTCCAAGAAGAAACAGGAAATGACGTTCTCAGTCTTCTGGCAGAATTGGCAGCTGTCCCAACTTATCAAAGTGTCTTGTAAACATGTCAGTATCTATCCTAGTAGCTGTGTGTGTGTCTGTGTGTGTGTGTGTCTGTCTGTGTCTGTGTGCCCCTTCAATATGGAAGCATTGGCTTTATATGTTACATGTGAACGTGTGAACGTCATAACCTCACACCAACTTAGAACCTTGTATGGCACATATTCATTTCTGCTAGCTTCAGTATGCACTCATAGTCATATATGGCATATGATTGACAAGCCCACATGTAACACTCCATACTTGAAGTAATATGCTGATCATGTAATGTCATATAACCAAACATCTATATAATATGAACACATATTATCAACTTTACATTAAGTAACTATATACTAGTACTTATTAATATGACTGGAACTACAAACTAACTTAACTTAACAAGATATAATCCACAATGTATATTCCTTTAGCTACGTGGACACGTGTCTATTTTTGTCTTCTCATGACATTCTATACCAAGAAACTTTAAATGTCATACTCAAATTGGCTACACCAGAAAAATCCAGCAATGCTCAGCTTTAGAAGAAGAATCATGTCAAATCTATTGATCAAGGTCATTCACACATACTCTATTTATCATGATTAATCATAAAACCAAATATGTTTTGCAAGCTTGCCATGAATATAATATAACACCTATAAGTGCCGAATTATGAATTTGGAATAATATTCTAACAATCCCCCCTGAATTATGATTAATCATATCAAAATATTCTAATACATTCATAACATCATTCATGTCACATTTACACATCCTTGTATCAAATTATCGAACACAATATTCCTCAGAACTGAAGCAGCTAGAAATAACTCTCCTTTCTAATCACTTTTCTTTACTTTAACTCCTCTTAGATCTATCTATTCAAAATCTTAAAATAATGATATAGAATTTAAAAATGTATAACATAATGATGACTCATATCTATAATTACTATTAATAATAATAATATCAACAATTATTATTATTATTATTATTATTAAAATAAATAAATTATGCAATAATATATTTCCATATTTGTGCTCAAATAATATTTTAGCTCTTTGGAAATATACTTTACACTCTAAAACTTGTCATAACTTTCCATAGTTCTATTAAGAGTAATATGTTTCTTAAGTTATGAACAAAAGATGTTCTATAAACTAGAATGAGTGTGCAGTTGTTACCTAAAAATATTCAATATATGAATAATGAAACATAAATAAAAATAATAATGATAATCCTAACGTAATATGAACAATAATATCAGAATAATCGGATTATCAAAAAATGTATATGGACAAATGTTTGAGTCCCAAATTGTTTATCTATAGTAGATAAAGTTTCTTCTGATTAATTTTTCTTCATGAAATGTCTTTAAAGTTTCTTCTTCAAGTTCTGTTAGATTAGAAAATTCTTGTTGAATAAGATAAAACAGTCATAAATCTAAAGTATAAATCTTTTGTCCAATATTCTTCCCTAGAGGATTCCTTCTTTAACTTTGAATTTTCCTGATATTCTCTTTGCTCTTCATATGAGCTTGTTATCTTCCATACTTATGTGATTTTAGATGCCATTTCTGTAAAAGAAATGCAGTATCATTAATCAGGCATAAAATATTTTCATTAAATTCTTTTAACTTTTTTCCAACAAATGTTAAAACATTATGAGACAATAACTTTGTGCAGACATGTGCAGGATGAAAAAATTCGTTTAGTTTAGTTTCGTTTCGATTCGTTATTTAACTAAATTCGTTTAGTTAAATTCGTTGCATTCATTACATTCGTTTTCGGAATTTGTTTCGTTTCGTATTCGAATTCGAAAAAATTCGACCGCATTCGAAAAAATTCGACCGTATTCGAAAAAAACTATCAAATTCGAAAAAATTCTAACACATTCGAAAAAAGCTGTCAAATTCGAAAAAATTCTACCACATTCGAAAAAACTATCAAATTCGAAAAAATTCTAACAAATTCGAAAAAAACTATCAAATTCGAAAAAATTCTACCACATTCGAAAAAAACTGTCAAATTCGAAAAAATTCTACCACATTCGAAAAAACTGTCAAATTCGAAAAAATTCTACCACATTCAAAAAAAACTATCAAATTCAAAAAAAATTTTACTACATTCGAAAAAATATCAAATTCGAAAAAATTCTACCACATTCGAAAAAAAACTGTCAAATTCGAAAAATTTCTACCACATTCGAAAAAAACTATAAAATTCGAAAAAATTCTAACACATTTGAAAAAACTATCAAATTCGAAAAAATTCTACCACATTCGAAAAAAATATCAAATTCGAAAATATTCTACCACATTCGAAAAAAAACTGTCAAATTCGAAAAATTTCTACCACATTCGAAAAAAACTATAAAATTCGAAAAAATTCTAACACATTCGAAAAAACTATCAAATTCGAAAAAATTCTACCACATTCGAAAAAAACTGTCAAATTCGAAAAAATTCTACCACATTCGAAAAAAACTGTCAAATTCGAAAAAATTCTACCACATTCGAAAAAAACTGTCAAATTCGAAAAAATTCTACCACATTCAAAAAAAACTATCAAATTCAAAAAAAATTTTACTACATTCGAAAAAACTATCAAATTCGAAAAAATTCTACCACATTCAAAAAAAAACTGTCAAATTTGAAAAAATTCTACCGCATTTGAAAAAAACAATAACTGAATTTGAAAAAGTAAACTATATATATGGTTATATATATATATATATAATATACACATACACACACATATATATATATATATATATATATATATAACCATCTTCCGAAATTTGAATTTCTTATAAAATGAATTCGAATTTGAATAGGAAAGATAGAAAACAGAATAGAAGAAAATATAATATATATATTATATTTTCTTCTATTCTGTTTTCTATCTTTTCTATTCAAATTTGAATTCATTCTATACGAAATTCAAACTTCAGAAACCATGTACCGAAATTCGAATTTCGTATAGAATGAATTCGAATTGAAAAGACTATTACAGAATATATATATATATATATATATATATATAAAATATATATATATATATATATATATATATAAAATATATATATATATATATATAAAATATATATATATATATATATATATATATATATATATATATATATATATATATATATATTATATATTCTGTAATAGTCTTTTCAATTCGAATTCATTCTATACGAAATTCGAATTTCGGTACATGGTTTCTGAAGTTTGAATTTCGTATAGAATGAATTTGAATTGAAAAGACTATTATAAAATATAAAATAATAGAAAAGAAAAGCATAAAAAAACAATAGAAGAGAATAATTTAAAAAAAAAAAAAAAAAATATATATATATATATATATATATATATATATATATATATATATATATATATATATATATATATATATATATATTTATATATATATATTCTATTGCTTTATTATTTTATATTCTATCTTATTGTTTTTTTTTAGAAAAACGTTTTCTATTTTTTTCGAATTCGAGTATGTTTTCGAATTCGATTCGAATATGTTTTCGAATTCGATTCGAATATGTTTTCGAATTCGATTCGAATATGTTTTCGCATTCGATTCGAATATGTTTTCGAATTCGATTCGAATATGTTTTCGAATTCGATTCGAATATGTTTTCGAATTCGTTCGTTTTTTTTTCGGATTCGTTTAAATTCTTTACTTTTGTAATTCGGAAATTCGGATGCATCCGAATTTCCGAATAATGAAAAATTCGTCCGAATTTCGATTCGGAACGAAACGAAATGCACATGCCTAACTTTGTGAATTTGTTAAACTATATGTAAAATAACACTATCTTATATTTTCCTTCAAAGAGAACTTCTGTATGACAATGTACTGTCCTTATCCTGTCTAAGATGGCCTAAACTATAAATCATATGTACTGTGAAGTTTAGGTATGACAGGACGCAACACTTCCTTTGGTCATGATACAAATCTCTGTTTTCACAAACAAAAGAAAAGTTTTGTACCACCCAGAGATGACAATGGACTATGCCTTTGTTCTCATCTCTAAAAGATTAGAAATGTGCGTAACTGTATTCTGTGTTGAAGCTCTTACTCTAGTGTTAGACTGTTCTGCAGTAACAAATACTGGCTCTATGTCCTTCTCTGTTCTTATGCTGGAAACCTGAGATAAAGACTCCTCAGATACAGCTGTATAAACATGTACTGGTGTACATTCCTGAAGATGTCTTCCTTTTACATCTATCTGAATGTGTTTGGATGATAAAGCTCTGAACCATAAAGGATATGTTTTACGACATTCTTTAAAACTATCTTCCTCAAAAATACCTTTTAGTGAGCAGTCAGGTGTCTGTACAATGATTTTGTTTGATTTTACTATGCTCTCTGTAGCTTTAATTGCATAGTAAACACTTAGCAGTTGCTTTACACCTGACTCAAAAGTTTTTTCCAAAAATGATAAAACTCTGGAGAAATAGGCAATTATTTTCTCCTTACCTTCTTGTAATTGAGACAACGTTACTGAGATGGCATTCTCAGATACATGAGTTTTCAAAACAAAAGATGCTTCAGAACAAACCTCTATTGTACTTAATGCTGGAGCATTCTGCAAATCTTTTTTCAACATTTCAAAAGCATTTTTCTCATTTGGACCCCATTGGTCAACTATATTACCTTTATTCCTCAAAAGATTATATAGTGGATTAACTTTTTCTGCAAAACAGTGTACAAACTCTTTGCAATGATTTATTTTATGCAAAAATTGACGCAATGCCTTATGAGTTGTTGGAATTGGGATTGCAGTGATATCTCTAACTGTTTCTTGCAACAGTTGTCTCTTTCCTTGACTAATTTGCATGTGAAGGTATTTCACTTGACTTTTCATCAGCTGAACTTTTGTCGTGTTTAATTTTAAACCTTCAGCTTGTAACATCATAAACAACTCAGACAAAAGAGCTATATGTTCATCGATATTCTGAGTACTCAGCAAAATCGTATCCACATGCTGACAAATGCAGTCTGGCCTGGAAAATTTTGAAAGTATTTTTGCTATAGTTTCATGAACTATACCATCACCAATACCTAGGCCAGGTATTAATCGAGTGAACGTATAAGTCTCTTTTCTGAATGTGAATGCGAGTTTGTACTGGCTGCTAGTAGTTAACGGAAGGGAAAAATGACTATTCATAATTTTTAATACAGAGAACACTTTGTCCTCAGCATTCAAATTTAACTTTAAGTTAGATTTATCAGGAAGAACTGGGTTATTTGTGATATGTTTATTCAATGTCCTTAAGTCAACTGATAAAGAATATGAATTATCAGTATTTTTTATAGGCCAAATACAGTTATTTACCACTGATTTAGCTTTCTTTACAATTCCAAGTTGTACAAACTCTTGAATAATGGCAGAAAGTGGACCAATTGATTCTAGTGGTAACTCATACTGATTAAGGGGTTCTGGATCTTTTCCCTCAATATTCAATTCAGTATTTTTCAAAGTTCCAATGTCATTTTTGAACTTTGACCACAAACTTGGAAAACGTTGTACCACTTCCTTTAAAGCACAATTACTATCAACATCAGGCCACTTTTGTTCTCTAGACATATTGCTAATGGATCCCACATTACTGTATACAGAGGGATCAATAAGCACTGATTTGGGCCTAGATGGATCTTTCCAAATACTTTTATTAGCCAAATCGATCACCCATTTTTGTTCATTGATTACATCAATGCCGAGTATATTCTCTGCTTTGTGACATACCCAAATGTTAATGTTAGTTTTTACTAATCCAGGTATTTCAAATGTTACATTAGATACCTGTCTAGCAGTGGAATTACCTGTATTATTAAAACCCACTATATTACACATAGGAGAATTTGGTTTCACAGGTATGTTTTCTTTGGTAAGGCTAATCTCAGATCCACTGTCAATGAGACAATTAATATTTTTACCATTCAGCAAACATTGTATATATGGCCTACCATTCTCGTCCAAAATAATTGGTGCTACATATTGTAATGGCAGAGAAATTGAATCCCGATGTGATTCTATTTTTGGCAATGGCAATAAACCCTCTCTTTCAGTGACAGTGTTGTCTGAACTGCTGATAACAGTCAAATTACTGATCTGTTTGACTTCTGTGGCATAAGGCAATTCAGTCAAAATGTTATCTTGACATGAAAAAACGGGTTTTACAAAAGCTGATTTTTCATTCTCTATATCTTTAGTTTTTATTTGCGAGTTTCTCTTAAATTTACAGCAATGTTTTCTCATATGACCAGATCTATGACAGTAAAGACACGTGATAGGCTCTCCTTGCCTCACTTGTCTGCACCTGTCCTTGTCATTCCTGCTAAGACCTGTCGTTTCTGACATGTCTGCAGCCTGACTATTTTTGTCACATTGAATTATAGCTATCTCGTGTGTGAGATTGCTTTGATTCAATTGTCTCCTAATTTTATCAATGAAACTTACTATATCATTTAAATTTTGACGTTCCTGCGCTATGGCTACTGAAGTTGGGTCAAGGTATTTAAATTTTTTTATGAAAGCTGTTTTTAAACCTGGGTCATTGTCATCATCTACTCCAAATATCATTTCATAAACTTTGCAAAATTTAATTCTAAAGTCAATTGGACTTTCTTCTGCAGTAGTCTGTAAAAGATCTAACATTTCTATGGTCGGTATTTGCTCACCGGTCATACATAGCAATAATTGTCGCAGTCTATCTGTCGCGTCATTTTGTTTTTCCTGACCTTCATCATCAATAACAGGTGTGTTAATTCGTTTAGCGAAATTAACAGGAACCCACAACTGAAATATGTAATTGCGTTGATCATTTGACAGATTAAAACGATCCGCAAACATTTCAAATAAATCCCAATTGGAAAATACAGTTGCCTCAGTGTCATAAATAGGAAAATCTTTTAAAACTTTCATAAGTTGGTCATGTATTTGCAACTTTAGTTTTGCAGTTCTACATAATAAGTTTTTATGTTTCATTTCTTTTTCATCAGTAGCATCAACATTCTCCATATCCGAACTTTCTGGAATATAAGAGGATTGTTGCTTACATTTAGATTCAGTCTTTTTGTCATCTGCAGTTATTACAGCAATCTGTGTCAATCTACTGTCATTCTGAAGTTTTTCCAAAAGATTTGTTTTGGAGTCAATTTGTTCCTCAAGATTCTCTATATAATTACAAAAAATTTCACAGTTTGGACAATTAAGATAATCTTGGGACACATTTTCATGTTTCCCTGTGTTCTGTACAGTGTTACATTCTGTCTGCTGTAATGTACACACATTTTTAGCAGGTAAATCAACATTAATAATCATTTTGTTAAATATTCTCACTAAGCTTAATACATTGTTTATTTTCTTACGTAATTTATGTACAGTGAACCTGGATTTATCAATCTGTGTATTGGCATTTAAGCATTCATTGTACATATATCTCCACAAGTGACTGTCATTTGGATATAAAGACACATCTTTAAACTCTAGCTTGCTTTCTCTCGCTATTTCATCAATAAATTCCATAACTTTTACTCACCGTATTTAGAAGAATTTCTCGTCTTCAACCGTCTGTTACTGGACTGTTGTCCACATCTGACGTAACACAAACGCCTCTTGGTTGATAGGTTCTGAACCGTCTTTTTTCTCGAGACTTGAATATTCGCAAAACTGCGCTAATCTCTCCCCCCTCAGCAAGGATCGAGATTTCCGGAAAAATTGAGAAATGACGGAAGTTTCTGGCTCGCCAAAATGAAGAATATTAATAATATCTAATATTCTTGTATCTCAGAGGCGCTTCCGGATGAAATAGCATTGATAGCCAAACTGACTTAAAACAAAGTGTGAGTTTATTGTCACACAGTTGGCATCATAAATACAATGTAAAAAGTATAATAATTCAGTTCAGTGTGGGTAAAAATATATGAAATAGAATAAAAAGTTATAAAGCTGTAATTAGCTTATGATAGCATGTGTGCTTCATGGCTGCTGTCTCCATGCTGTCTTGTGTCGTCCAAGAAGAAACAGGAAATGACGTTCTCAGTCTTCTGGCAGAATTGGCAGCTGTCCCAACTTATCAAAGTGTCTTGTAAACATGTCAGTATCTATCCTAGTAGCTGTGTGTGTGTCTGTGTGTGTGTGTCTGTCTGTGTCTGTGTGCCCCTTCAATATGGAAGCATTGGCTTTATATGTTACATGTGAACGTGTGAACGTCATAACCTCACACCAACTTAGAACCTTGTATGGCACATATTCATTTCTGCTAGCTTCAGTATGCACTCATAGTCATATATGGCATACGATTGACAAGCCCACATGTAACACTCCATACTTGAAGTAATATGCTGATCATGTAATGTCATATAACCAAACATCTATATAATATGAACACATATTATCAACTTTACATTAAGTAACTATATACTAGTACTTATTAATATGACTGGAACTACAAACTAACTTAACTTAACAAGATATAATCCACAATGTATATTCCTTTAGCTACGTGGACACGTGTCTATTTTTGTCTTCTCATGACATTCTATACCAAGAAACTTTAAATGTCATACTCAAATTGGCTACACCAGAAAAATCCAGCAATGCTCAGCTTTAGAAGAAGAATCATGTCAAATCTATTGATCAAGGTCATTCACACATACTCTATTTATCATGATTAATCATAAAACCAAATATGTTTTGCAAGCTTGCCATGAATATAATATAACACCTATAAGTGCCGAATTATGAATTTGGAATAATATTCTAACAGGGACCACAGAAAACGGCTGTTTTGCTTGGTGAGTTGTGCGATAGGTGAAATTGATGAGAAACCTTTGATGAATCTTTTATAAAAATAGGCGAATCCCACGAACCTCTGGATGCTCTTATGGTCTGAGGGTACTGGCCATTCAAGAACTGCAGTTACCTTCTGGGGGTCCATGGAGATGCCAGAAGTCGAAATAATGAGGCCAAGGAATTGTATAGTATCTTTCTCAAATTCACATTTTTCAAGCTTGGCTTAGAGTTTATGGGCTCGGAGGCGAAAAAGGACTTTTCGCATTGTGGATGTGATGTGCCTCGAGGGAAGGTGAAAAAACAAGGATGTCATCTAAGTACACTATCATAAAGAGGTCAGGAAAATCCCGAAAGATGTTGCTCACCAAGTGTTGGAAAGTTGCTGGGGCGTTACACAGCCCAAATGGCATGACCAAATACTCAAAATGGCCAAACCGAGTACGAAAGGCCATTTTCCATTCATTGCCCTCTCTTATCCGTATTAAATTGTAGGCCCCCCCGTAGGTCCAACTTTGAGAAGACCTTAGCAGTGCGGAACCTCTGAATGAGCTCAGGGACTAGAGGCAACGGGTATCGATTCTTGATTGTGATACTGTTTAATTCTCTGTAGTCGATACATGGTATTAAAGAATGGTCTTTGTTTTCCACACAGAAGAGTCCAGCGCCAGCAGCAGAGGTAGAGGGCCGGATTAACCCTTTCCTAAGGTTATCATCAATGTATTTTTGGAGTACTTCTAATTCAGGCTCAGAGGGTGGGAAGATCCTCCCAAATGGTATTGCAGAACCCGGAAGAAGCTCGATGGGGCAAACATACGGCCGGTGAGGCGGCAGGGATTCAGCCTCCTTCTTGTCGAAGACGTCCAGGAAGTCTCTGTAAACCTGGGGGAGAAGAGTGTCGTCATCTGTGGAAAGGGGTTGAACCATCGAACAGGCTTGTTGTGGGAAACAGTGGTATAAGCAATAGGGTGAGCCAAAAGACACAACTTCAGAGGACCGATCAATCTGTGGCTGGTGCTGTCGAAGCCACGGTAACCCCAAAATAAATCGGAAAAATGGGGGAAAAAAATCACGTCCAGCCGAAGATATTCCCGATGGTCTGCTTCGGTGGAGGCCAATATGAGGGTGGTCTCATGGGTTATGGGACCCGAGGTTGGTGTGGAGCTATCTGCCAGATAAATGGCTGGGGCTTCTTGCATAGTGGGATTCCATACTTTTTGGAGAAGTGGATGTCAATAAAGCAGCTGCAAGCCCCAGAGTCAATAATGGCTGCTACTCGGATTATCCTTCCCGGTATCTGCAAAGAGAGGCAGAGAGTGAAATGTGAGGATTTAACCACGTACGGTGAAACAGATGGGGTTTGATCCACTTACTTGGCCTAATGGGACATCCCTGAAGAAAGTGACCCGCTCCACCACAATACAGGCATAAATTGTTCAGGCGACGGCATTGTTGCTCTTCGGGTGTGAGGGGTGCACGAACTAAGCCGAGTTGCATCGGTTTTGCGCCATGAATTGGGGTTCGATGCGTGGGTCTCAGGGGTTCTCAGGTGTGGAGCCATGGGTACTCGTGGGAGCATCCATGTGGGATGGGCCATACCGGATCGTTCCCTGCGACATTCTCTGAGTCTGCGATCAAGCTGGATAGCCAACTAAATTGTAGGTTCCATAGTATCAAGGAGCCCCACTCTTGCCAATTTGTCTTTGAGGGACTCGGACAGGCCCAAGCGAAACTGATGGCTCAAGGCAGCGTCGTTCCATGCAGTGTCTGCAGCCCACTTGCGGAATTCCGTTACGTAGTCCTTCACAGGGTGTTTCCCGTGTTGTAGAGAGGTCAACACTGTTTCAGCCGTGGTGATTTCATGTGGGTCATCATAAAGGATTGCCATGGCATCGAAGAAAGAAGACAGTGAGTGCAGTATAGGACTCTCCCTTTCCAAAAGCTGATGAGCCCATGCTTGAGGTTCTTCTGTAAGTAAGGCTACTACGAACCCAACCTGTGTATCCTCTGAAGAGAAGGTCCTAGGCTGTAAGGTAAAGTATAGCTGACATGCATTTCTGAAAGCCTGGAACTTGTGGCGAACCCCCTAAAAAGGGTTCGGGCATGGTAACCCGTGGTTCAGGAGCTGGTGTAGAGATGGGCTGCTCCACAGCCATAACAGGTGGTTCCGTAGGGCTCAGAACTGAGAGATTGGCCATTGCAGTCAGCCGGCCTTCCAGTTGAAAGTACCCCTCTTGTATGGATGTCAGGGCGTGAGACACAGAGGCCACTTATTGGCACAGGGCCTCGAAGGCGGAAGCACTCCCCTCAGTCTCAGACATGGCTGGATTATTCTGTCACAAGGGCCACGTACCTGATGTCAGACCGAAGTAGTGGGGAGGCTTCACTTGCACCTCGGGTCCTTAAAGCCTCTGGAGATGGAGACAGAGACTTGGTGGGGACACCGAGTGGTAAGGGTGCGGAGCACAGTGCAAGCCTTAGTCCAGGATCCGAGCAAAGGTCAAGTCCAGTTGGGCAACGAAGCATAAAAAGGTTAATCAGAAGAAGAATGGTTGGTCGAGATCCAAGCGGTTCCAATCTGGCAGCTGAGTACAAAAGGGGCAAAGTAGTAGAATGGTTAAGGTACAAATCCGAGGTCAAAGGCAAGCAGCAATCAAGAGTAGTCAAACAGGTTTCAAGGTCACAACAGGTCCAGACAGATCACACACTAGCACAGGAACAAGGGGGGACTGAGGATAATCTAGCAATTTGGCACTATCTGGGCTGGGCTTATATAGAGAAGTTTGAGGTCACTTCCCGTGCACTTCCTGGGCATTTTCCCGCCTTTTTCCATCAGGTTGATGTCACTTCCTGTGTGCCTCCTGGGCATTTTCCTACCTTTTTCCATCAGGTTGATGTAATTTCCTGTGCGCCTCCTGGGTATTTTCCCACCTTTTTTCCATCAGGTTGAGGTCACTTCCTGTGCGTGTCCTGGGCATTTTCCTGCCTTTTCCATCAAGACTTCTGTGCAGGTGCGCGTTGGTCCCCTGAGGCGTCTTTGGCGCATGCTCAGTTGGCAGGGATTTCCTCTTGTGGCAACGCGCCATTGGTGCATGCGTAGTAAGCCGTGGACTCTTATGCCGTGTACACAGGAGCGTACTTTATAGCAGACTTTGTCTGGCATACTTTGACGAACTTTACGACTGACTTTCCAAATGAACGGACTTGCCTACACACAATCAACCAAAGTCCGACGGATTCGTACGTGATGACGTACGACCGGACTAAAGCCAAGGAAGTTCATAGCCAATAGCTGCCCTAGCGTTGTTTTTTGTCCGTCTGACTAGCATACAGACGAGCGGACTTTTCGACCGGACTCGAGTCCGTCGGACAGATTTGAAACATGTTTCATTTCTAGGTCCGTCAAACTTTTGAGAAAAAAAAGTCCCCTGGAGCCTACACACGATCGAATTGTCCGACGGACTCCGGTTCGCCGGACCAAGTATGCCGTAAAGTCCGGTCGTATGTACGCGGCATAACAGAACCTTTAGGAGGAGGGAGAGATTGTGCCTTTATTGTGGCCAGGCAGGTCATTGTTTGAAGTCTTGTCCTACCCGTCCAGGGAACGCCCGAACCTTAAGGACCTGTCACGGACAGACCTTAGGTGGCGCTGTTTTGTCCCTAGTTATCCAGAAGGATAAGCCCCTGATTTGGTTACCCTTTCGTGGGCTGAGTGGTCCGTCGAGATACAGGCTCTAATCGACTCTGGGGCTGCAGGCCTGTTCATTGATGCTGCCTTTGCATCAAAGCACTCGATTCCACTGCAGCTGCGTTACACTCCACTTGCCATTGAGGCTCTTAACAGAAGACCTCTACAGCCTGCCCATGTGACTCATGAGACTGTTCCATTGTCCATGGCCTTAGGGGCTCTTCACCATGAGATAATCCAATTCCAAGTTATTTCCTCACCTAAGTTTCCGCTGGTTATTGGTTATCCTTGGTTACAGAGGCACAACCCCTCTTTTGATTGGCTCCGTGCTGAGGCTCTCTCCTGGTTGCCACAATGCAGTAAGACATGTTTCCAGAAGGCAGCCAAGGTCCTGTGCACCTCTTCACTCTCCTCTCTGCCAGAGGAGTACCACGATTTTAGTGATGTCTTTGACAAAGGTCAAGCCGGTAGTTTGCCCCCACACCAGTCGTATGATTGCGCAATTGACCTTCAACCTGGTGCCATGCCCCCTCGTGGCTGGGTTTACCCTTTGTCGGTCTTGGAGGATAAGACCATGGAGGAGTATGTTGCAGATGCACTTTCTCGAGGTTTCATTCGCAAATCCTCGTCTCCTGCTGGTGCTGGTTTCTTCTTTGTGAAGAAGAAGAGTGGTGAACTGAGACCTTGTTCTGTTTATAGGGGTCTCAATCGTTTCACGATTAAGAATGCCCAGGGTTTTTTTCTCAGAGAAAAGGTGCAGGAACTCACCCTCTCTGTCCAACTCTCCGCCCCAACCACACCCAAACCCCGCCCCCAGCCACACCTTCCTTAGAGGAGAGATTTACAGCGGCGCCACAAAATTGTAATGACTTAAGGCTTAGAACTGTGTATCACATAAGGCAAATTCCCAAAATCCACCCCCCCAGCTCTCCTCATTACAAATCCCCTCCTAGCTTTCCTCTTATCACAAAGCCCCCCAGCTCTCCTCTCATCACAAATCCGCTCCTAGCTTTCCTCTTATCACAAAGCCCCCCAGCTCTCCTCTCATCACAAAGCCCCTTCTAGCTCTCCTCTCATCACAAATCCCCTCCTAGCTCTCCTCTCATCACAAATCCCCTCCCAGCTCTCCTCTCATCACAAATCGCCCCCCAGCTCTCCTCTCATCACAAATCCCCTCCTAGCTCTCCTCTCATCACAAATCCCCTCCTAGCTCTCCTCTCATCACAAATTGCCCCCAGCTCTCCTCTCATCACAAATCCCCCCAGCTCTCCTCTCATCACAAATCCCCTCCTAGCTTTCCTCTCATCACAAAGCCCCCCAGCTCTCCTCTCTGCTGACCTTCCCCTCCACCTCCACACATACTTTCTCAGCTCCCCTTTCATCACAAGTTCCCCCAAGCTCTCCTCTGTGTACAGTGCTCTCCCCTCTGCTAATCAAACACAAACTTTACCTCTCTGCACATATTCCCCCTCCCCCACACACTTTCACAGTGCACTCCTCTCTGAATGAACTCAGTCTCTGCAAAGCTCTCCCTAAAAAAATCCCCCTTCCCAACACAAATCTCCTTCCACCCCACAAATCCATATGCCAGAACAGCTCCTCATCCCAGCAAAAATACCCCACCCCAACATCCCCCATGCATAAATCCTCCTCCCAGTACAAATTCTCTCCCCCAAATCTCCCCCTCCAGCACAACATGCTCCCCATCCTGGAACAATTCCTCTCCCCTTGTCCTCTTTCCTCCAAGCCCCTCCTACACAAGTCCTCTTCGCAGTTCGATCACATTTCTTCCCACTGAAATCCCCCCTGCCAGTACAAACTTTTCTCCCACAAACACAAATCTTTTCCCCCTTTCTAATCCAAATTCAAACCCCCATACTGTCCCAGTTTTAATGGGCCTTTCCTGAGATTTAAACAAAATCCCAGCGTCCCATGAATCCGGGCTGAGTCCTGGAGCCCAGTGCTTGAACAAGTTCTGGCACTAGGCTCCACTAACTTGTCAAGCAGGAGCTAGTGTGGGCCTCCAAGGTAAATGTCCTCCATCTCTCATGGTCCCAAATGCCATGATCATGCCCTCTGTGAGAAGGAGAATATCTGGGAGGGAGAGGGCTAGTGTTGGAGGGGGGGGGGGGGGGGGGAGAGGACTAGTGCTGGAAGAAGGGGAGAGAGGGCTAGTGCTGGAAGGGGGGGGGGCTAGTGCTGGAAGGGGGGGGGGAGGACTAGTGCTGGGGAGAAAGGGCTAGTGCTAGAAGAAGGGGGGAGAGGGCTAGTGCTGGAAGAAGGGGGGAGAGGGCTAGTGCTGGAAGAAGGGGGAGAGGGCTAGTGCTGGAAGAAGGGGGAGAGGGCTAGTGCTGGAAGGGGGGAGAGGGCTAGCGCTGGAAGGGGGGGAGAGGGCTAGTGCTGGAAGGGGGGGTTAGGGCTAGTGCTGGAAGGGGGGGCTAGTGCTGGAAGGGGGGGGAGGGCTAGTGCTGGAAGGGAGGGGTTGGAAATGTGCTGGGGGGAGAGGGGGGCTAGTGCTGGAAGGGGGGGAGGGGGTTGGAAATGTGCTGGGGGGAGATGGGAGCTAGTGCTGGAAGAGGCTGTCAGGTTTCAAATTCATCTCACACTGATTTCTGGCATATGTCCTTTCTCATACCAAAGCACATAACCCCCCAATCACCCCTCCTAGTTCTCCTCTCATCACAAATTCCCTCCTAGTTCTCCTCTCATCACAAATCCCCTCCTAGTTCTCCTCTCATCACAAATCCCCTCCTAGTTCTCCTCTCATCACAAATCCCATCCTAGTTCTCCTCTCATCAAAAATCCCCTCCTAGCTCTCCTCTCATCACAAACCCCCTCCCAGCTCTCCTCTCATCACAAATCCCCTCCCAGCTCTCCTCTCATCACAAATCCCCTCCCAGCTCTCCTCTCATCACAAATCCCCTCCCAGCTCTCCTCCCATCACAAATCCCCTCCCAGCTCTCCTCCCATCACAAATCCCCTCCCAGCTCTCCTCCCATCACAAATCCCCTCCCAGCTCTCCTCCCATCACAAATCCCCTCCCAGCTCTCCTCTCATCACAAATCCCCTCCCAGCTCTCCTCTCATCACAAATCCCCTCCCAGCTCTTATCTCATCACAAATCCCCTCCCAGCTCTCCTCCCATCACAAATCCCCTCCCAGCTCTCCTCCCATCACAAATCCCCTCCCAGCTCTCCTCTCATCACAAACCCCCCCCCCCCTAGCTCTCCTCTCATCACAAATCACCCCAGCTCTCCTCTCATCACATATCCCCTCCTAGCTCTCCTCTCACCACAAATCCCCTCCTAGCTCTCCTCTCATCACAAATTGCTACCAGCTCTCCTCTCATCACAAATCCCCCCAGCTCTCCTCTCATCACAAATCCCCTCCTAGCTTTCCTCTCATCACAAAGCCCCCCAGCTCTCCTCTCTGCTGACCTCCCCCTCCACACATACTTTCTCAGATCCCCTTTCATCACAAGTTCCCCCAAGCTCTCCTCTGTGTACAGTGCTCTCCTCTCTGCTAAACGCACACAAACTTTACCTCTCTGCATATATCCCTCCTCCCCCACACACTTTCACAGTGCACTCCTCTCTGAATGAGCTCAGTCTCTGCAAAGCTCTCCCTAACAAATCCCCCTTCCCAGCACAATTCTCCTTCCACCCCACAAATCCATATGCCAGAACAGCTCCTCATCCCAGCAAAAATACCCCACCCCAACATCCCCCATGCATAAATCTTCCTCCCAGTACAAAGTCTCTCCCCCAAATCTCCCCCTCCAGCACAACATGCTCCCCATCCTGGAACAATTCCTCTCCCCTTGTCCTCTTTCCTCCAAGCCCCTCCTACAAGTCCTCTCCCCAGTTCGATCACATATCTTCCCACCGAAATCCCCCCTGCCAGTACAAACTTTTCCCCCACAAACACAAATACTTTCCCCCTTTCTAATCCAAATTCAAACCCCCATACTGTCCCAGTTTTAATGGGCCTTTCCTGAGATTTAAACAAAATCCCAGCGTCCCATGAATCCGGGCTGAGTCCTGGAGCCCAGTGCTTGAACAAGTTCTGGCACTAGGCTCCACTAACTTGTCAAGCAGGAGCTAGTGTGGGCCTCCAAGGTAAATGTCCTCCATCTCTCGGGGTCCCAGATGCCATGATCATGCCCTCTGTGAGAAGGAGAATATCTGGGAGGGAGAGAGCTAGTGCTGGAAGGGGGGGGGGGAGAGGACTAGTGCTGGAAGGGGGGAGAGGGCTAGTGCTGGAAGGGGGGAGAGGGCTAGTGCTGGAAGAAGGGGGGAGAGGGCTAGTGCTGGAAGAAGGGGGGAGAGGGCTAGTGCTGGAAGAAGGGGGAGAGGGCTAGTGCTGGAAGGGGGGGAGAGGGCTAGTGCTGGAAGGGGGAGGGGGGAGAGGGCTAGTGCTGAAAGAGGGGGGCTAGTGCTGGAAGGGGGGGGCTAGTGCTGGAAGTCTAATTACAAATTACTGATGAGGTGGTATTACACCCCGTCAAAACTTTGTAAATTTTTTCCAGAGGCCTCAGATCGCTGCTGGCGATATAACATGGAACGGGGGACCTTAGTCCATATATTCTGGTCTTGTTCTAAGATCAGACAATACTGGCTGGAGGTACAAAGGACCTCCCAAAAATTTACAGCCTTCCCAATACCAGACGACCCAGCTTTTTTTTTGCTTCACTGTTCACAAATCCCTCTACAGACATATAAGGCTTGTGTTGCTCTCTTTTGGAAAGACCCTAAGCCACCATCGATTGCACTGTGGCTTAATAAGGTCACAAATGTTGGGGCCATAGAGGACTTGGTGCTCTCGGCTCAAGATAGAAAAGAGCAGTATACCAAAACATGGACAGTATGGCATTTATTTGTATATTCAGAAGAGGGGAAGAGACTATTGGGGAATACAGCTGGGGAATGAGTCCCATCCGCCTTGGAATCCTATAAGAATATGGAAGTTCCCCACTCTACACAAGGAGAGGGTAAGAAGGGGGGAAGGGAGGGCAAGGGGTTCCACTTTTTTTTTTTTTTTTTGTCGAGGGTTAGGATTATGATTTGGGGTATTTTTGTAAAAGATAAAATAGAAGGGGGGACCAAGAAGTATCTGGTCTTTGAGTACATGAAGATAAGAATATAATTAGGTGGGGAAGCTCAGAGGTGAACATGGGGGCTTATAAGGGTAGAATGATTAAACAATTAGGGTTATAAGTGGATGATAATAAACCCTGCCTAAATAGTAAGATGACAAGAAATGATTTATGTATGTACTTGATGGGTATGTGATGTACTACTGTTTTCACTGTCCTCTTTTTGCACAAATAAAGAATTTGAAAAAAAAGAATGCCTATCTGATTCTGTTGATTATATTTGACTGCCTCAAGGGAACAACGGTTTTCACAAAGCTTGACTTGAGAGGGGCATACAATCTCATGAGGATTAAGGAGGGCAATGAGTGTAAAACAGCGTTTAATACCAGAACAGGCCATTAGGAGTACCTCGTAATGCCTTTTGGCCTTTGTAACGCCCCGGCATTTTTCCAGGAATTTAATAACGAAGTCCTCCGAGATTTGTTGCAGTTATGTGTGGTGGTTTATCTCAACAATATCCTCATATTTTCCAAGTCCCTGGAGAGCCACCACACAGATGTCTATTGTGTGCTTCAGAAAGAACAGAGAGAACAATCTCTATTGTAAATTGGAGAAGTGCGACTTCCATCGTGAACAGGTTAAATTCCTGGGTTATGTCATTTCCACTGCTGGTTTTTCGATGGACCCAGAGAAACTTTCAGCAGTCCTACAGTGGCCCCCAACCTCTGGGTTTATGTCCTCTGCAGCGTTTTCTTGGCTTTGCCAACTATTTTCAGAAGTTTATTCATAACTTCTCATCTCTGGTCAAGCCCCTGACTGATATGACCAGAAAGGACGGTAACCCACGGAGTTGGTCTTCGGAGTCCATTAAGGCCTTTGAGAGTCTCAAGGCTGCCTTTGTTTCTGCTCCTGTGGCAATTATCAAGAACCAACAGCAACCCTCAGCAGGAAAAGAAAAAAAATCTTCAGCCTTCATCCAATAGAAATGGGTGACCGCAAATAACAGCGACAGCACTTTCCAGCATTTACTTGAAAAACAGTAGATACAGTAGCAACTATCAACAGTTCTCTGTAATTTAATAGCCCGTATCAGTAATGACCGGCAATCCTTCATTTCTTCCTGTCTAGGGCCCAAAAAAGCTGTATCGATGAGTAAAGGAACTTTATATTGCTGTTTTAAATGCAGTGAACCATTGAATGTGCAAGGCAGTCCCTTTTTCAATGACCATATGCAGTTCAAATCAAAGGGGAGACAGCAGGAAATGTCAGCAAACAAGGTAATCTTCAGCCCATGGCAGATAATGACACCAGCTTTTTTCCACATTAAATTAGCAAATAACAGCGTATATCAACAGTTTAGCAACTAGTACCAGTGGTTTTTAAACACAGTAAACAGTTCCTTTTCCCCAAGGGGTTTCTTCCTTTTTGAGATGCATAAAAGCTGTTAAGTAGGAGAAGGGACTTTTATAATGCTCTTAATGATAAAAATATCCAGCCAGCTCCTTTTTTTAAAAAAAAAAAGCATTCCTTTCTCTCTTGACGCATGTGAATGCTGTTTAAAGGTAGGAAACAACAGTTCTCTGTGATTTAGCAGCCAATATCAGTAATGACCAGCAGGCCTTCGTTTCTTCCTGTTTAGGGCCCCCCAAAAAAAACAAACTATATCAATAGATAAACAAACTTTCTAGTACCCTTAGTGCTTTTTTTAAATGCATTAGACCATTTAATGTGCAAGACAGTCCCTGTCAATGAATAAAGAAACTTTATATTGCTCTTAATACTGTTTAAATGCAATGAGCCATTTAATGGGTAAGACAGTCCCTTTTTCAGTAACTTCTAAGGAACTGGCTTCCATTTATGCTTGGGAGATCTTCCGCTTACAGGGGCTACCCAAGGTGATTGTCTCGGACAGGGGTAGTCAGTTCGTGTCCCGGTTCTGACGAGCCTTTTGTGCACCGCTTGCCTTTTCCTCTGTGTATCACCCGCAGTCTAATGGGGCCGAAGAACGAGCCAATCAGTCCTTGGAGCAATTCCTGCATTGCTATATTTCTGGCCATCATAACAACTGGTCAGACCTGTTACTGTGGGCAGAGTTTGCTTACAATAGTGCCTTGAATTCTGCTTCCCGATTGTCCCCGTTTATGGTGAACTATGGTTTCCAACCTTCCATGTTGCCCGACTCATTTGTTCCGCAGAGTATTCCTGCGTTAGAGGAGCATCTCCGTGGTCTTCGTTCCACTTGGGCACAAATGCAGGAGGCTTTGCGACATGCTAATGATAGGTACAGACTCCATGCTGACCGCAGACGCCTGCCTGCACCTTCCTACCAGGTTAGGGACAGGGTCTGGCTGTCATCTTGCAACCTCTGACTTAGTGTTCCCTCACTGTTCGCACCTCAGTTTATTGGGCCTTTCCGTATTCCTCGCAGGATTAACCCAGTGGCTTACGCATTAGACCTTCCTTCTAATATGCGCATTTCGAATGTATTTTATGTCTCCTTATTAAAACCTTTGGTCTGCAACTACTTTACCACCTCGGTGCCACGTCCTCACCCTGTACAGGTTGAAAACCATGAGGAGTATGAAGTACAGTCCATTGTTAACTCCCGTAGGTTCCGTGGGCACATACAGTACCTGGTGCATTGGAAGGGGTACAGTCCGGAGGAAGGCTCTTGGGTCTCATCCTCGGACATACTTGTCCCTGTCCTCCTCTATTATTTCCATAGATGTTTTCACCTAAAGCCTGGTGGTCCTCCGAAGGGGAGGGGTCGTTGAGGAGGGGGTACTGTCAGGGCTGGGCTCAGCCCTTCCTTCTCAGAGCTGGCCGCTCAGCTGTCGGCTAATTGCCAGCTCCTATCTCTCCACAGTTACTCAGCTGTTGATGATATCCTGCTCGTCAGTCCTGCCTACTTAAGCCATGCAGCCCAGTGGATCTCTGCCTTCGCCTTGGTCTACATCACAGAGACTATCTCCTGCATTCCTGTTTAAAGATTTGCTTTGCTAACATCCGTTCTGGCTACAATTCCTGCTTGCTGTTCCACTACATTGATCCCTGACTTCTGGCTTGGCTGACTATCTGTTCCGGTTACTGAACTTTGGCTATGTTTTTACGTTTGTTCTCTTTACTTTTATTATTAAACAAGTGTGATTTAATTGTACTTCTGTCTCCATATGATTTTATGGTTTCTGACACTGTCTAAATCTTGCCACCTTAATCTTCGCAACATTTCCAGAATTCGCCCCTTCATGACTAACGACACCACAAAACAACTTACCGGTATTCACTCCTTGGTAATTCCTGCCTTGACTACTGTAACTCCCTCCTCACTGGCATACCTTTACACAGGCTATCCTCCCTTCAGTCTATTATGAATGCTGCTGCTAGAATATACACTTTACTAACCGAACTGTGAGTACTGTCCCTCGCTACCAATCTCTTCACTGACTTCCCCTACCCCATTGTATAAAATTCAAAATACTAACCACAACTTACAAGGCCATCCACAACTTCACCCCCAGCTACATCACCAACCTCATCTGCAGAAATTACCCAAATCATCCTCTCCCCTCCTGCCAAGACCATCTGCCCTATAGCTCCCTTGTTACCTCCTTCCATGCTCGCCTCCAGGACATCTCCAGAGCCCCTCCTATCCTCTCGGACTCCCTGCCCCAGTATGTCTGGTCAACTCCTACCCTGTCCGCTTTGAAAACTCCTTTATTCAGGGAAGCCTACCCAACCTCCACCTAAGAACTGTACTTGAGTCACCTCCATCAGGTTCATCCCCTGCAGCTATTATCTTTTGTACCACCTCCCCCTCCCTTTACATTGAAAGCTCCATGAGCAGGACCCACCTATTCCTTCTGTATAGAACTGTTTGTAATTATACTGTCCCACTTTATATTGTAAAGCACTGCCTAAACTGTTGGCGCTATATAAATCCTGTATGATAATAATAATTGCATCCATATTAGAAGGATCGTTACCTAGATACCTACAACCCGAATTACCAAAAAGTTGGGACGCTCTGTAAAATCTACATCAAAACAGAATGCAGATTTGCAAATCTCATTTATTCACAATAGAAAATAGAAAACATATCAAAAGTTTAACCACTTCCCGACCGCCGCACGACTATATACGTCCTAAGTTTGAACGGGGATATCGTTGTTATGGCAGCAGCTAGCTGCCATAACCCCGGTATCCCCGTTTTCGTGCGGCGGCCGGCTTTCAGATAAAAGTGGTCCCTGCGGCGGATTCGCCGCGAGATCACTTTTATCGGTGGCGGGAGAGGGCCCCCCCCCCCTCCCGCCGCGATCCGGTGCCCTCCGCCGCTTACTGGAGCCATCGTAGCGGCGGAGGCGATCGCGTCCTCTGCCGTGGTGTGTATAGAGATGAGTGAGGCCAAGATGGCGCTCACTCGTCTCCATGACACTGCTGGGCGGAAGCGACGTCAAAACGTCACTTCCGTCCACGCCTCTTAAAGGCATATTTTTTCAAATGTCATTTTTCTAAATGACTTTTTTTTTTTTTTATTGCATTTTAGTGTAAATATGAGATCTGAGGTCTTTTTGACCCCAGATCTCATATTTAAGAGGTCCTGCCATGCTTTTTTCTATTACAAGGGATGTTTACATCCCTTGTAATAGAAATAAAAGTGACACAATTTATTTTTTTTTTTTAAAAGTGTAAAAATAAATAAAATATTGTAAAATAAATAATAAAAATAAAAAAAAAATTTTTTAAAACCCCCCTGTCCCGACGAGCTCGCGCGCAGAAGCGAACGCATACGCGAGTAGCGCCCGCATATGAAAACGGTGGTCAAACCACACATGTGAGGTATCGCCACGACCGGTAGAGCGAGAGCAATAATTCTAGCCCTAGACCTCCTCTGTAGCGCAAAATATGCAACCTGTAGAATTTTTTAAACGTCGCCTATGGAGATTTTTGAGGGTAAAAGTTTGACGCCATTCCACGAGCGGGCGCAATTTTCAAGCATGACATGTTGGGTATCAATTTACTCGGCGTAACATTATATTTCACAATATAAAAAAAAATTGGGATAACTTTACTGTTGTTTTATTTTTTTATTCAAAAAAGTGAATTTTTTCCAAAAAAAGTGCGCTTATAAGACCGCTGCGCAAATACGGTGCAAAAAAAAGTTTTGCAATGACCGCCATTGTATTCTCTAGGGTGTTAGAAGAAAAACCATATATAATGTTTGGGGGTTCTAAGTAATTTTCTAGCAGAAAAACCTGTTTTAAACATGTAAACACCTAAAATCCAAAACGAGGCTGGTCTTAAAGTGGTTAAACTGAGAAAATGTACAATTTTAAGAAAAGAAATAAGGTAATTTTGAAATTGATGGCAGCAACACATCACCAGAGATATGGCGGCAACACCAGAAATATTAAAATTACCTGTTATTTTAAAGTATAATGCTCAGCATAAGAACATAGAGAACATCCTCAAGAAACATTGGCTCATCCTGAAAGCCAACAAACATTTGGGGGAAACATTACCAGAGAAACCACAATTTGTATACAGAAAGCTCCCACAATGAAAGATAAAATAGTCAGGAATGTAATAGATCCTCCTGAATGAAGAAAGTAAACTTTTTTTTGAAGGGAAGGGATTTAACCGCTGCAGAAGATGCTATGTGTGCATGAGAAACAACTGAAAAGGAGAGAATGCAACATCTACTGAAAAGGAATATACTATAGATGAGTTAATAATATGCAATATGGAAGGAGTTGTATATGTATTTGTTTGCATTGATACATGTCCCTCGGGGCAGTACCCGGGCCCCCATACCTTTTTTATGGCCAATTACTTGCATATAAGCCTTCAAAATGGCAACTTTTGATTTCTCATGTTTGGCTCCAATAGACTTCAATGGAGTCTGTTGTTCGGGCCAAACTTTTGGGGGTGTTTGGCCCATCTCTACTATCTATTAGCTGGCCACAGGTGGCAGCAGCAATCTAGACCGGTCTCCATGGGAACCAGAAAGCCTGAGCCGATACATCCGGCCCTAGTGGTGTCTTTATAGGAAATTTGCACGTCACCTAGCGACCCCTGATGAAGTTATGTGATCACGTGACCATATGCGTGGGGAGTAAAAATGAGCCGAACACCCCCCGGTTCGGTTCGCACTAGAACATCTGAACAGGCAAAAAATTTTGGAAGAACAAACGAACACCGTTAAAGTCTATGGGACACGAACATGAAAAATCAAAAGTGCTCATGTTAAAGGCTTATATGCAAGTTATTGTCATAAAAAGTGTTTGGGGACCCCGGTCCTGCTCCAGGGGACATGTATCAATGCAAAATGACGTTTTTCCAGGAGCAGTGATTTTAATAATGCTTAAAGTGAAAAAAATGAAATATTCCTTTAAAATATTCTGCCTGGGGGGTGTCTATAATATGCCTGTAAAGTGGCGCAGTTTTCCTGTGTTTAGAACAGTACCACAGCAAAGTTACATTTCTAAAGGAGAAAAGTCATTTAAAACTTATCGCGGCTGTAATGAATTGTCGGTCTCGGCAATAGGGTTCCCCTTAATTTCCATACCAGACCTGAAGGCCCCCGTATGGATTTTGGGGGGACCCCCACGCAATTTTTTCTTAAATTTTTGGTTCGGGGTTCCACTTAATATTCATACCAGACTCAAAGGGCCTGGTAATGGACTGGGGGGGGCCATGTCATTTTTTCAATGAGTTTTATCTATATTGCTGAGACCCGACAATTACAGCTGCGATCGGTTTTAAATGACTTTTTTTCCTTTAGAAATCTAAACACGGGAGAAATGCGCCACTTTACAGACATACTATAGACCCCCGCCCCCAGGCATGATATTTAAAGGAATATTTCATTTGTATTGTTTCACTTTAAGCATTATTAAAATCACTGGAAGGAATCCTTATTGGCCCTTGGACATGCCAAGTTCTTCTCCACCCTGGACCTGACCAGTGTCTACTGGCAAGTCCCAGTACAGGACCAAGACTGAGAGAAAACCACCTTTATTACACCTCTGTGTCATGGTTATGCAGTAATCTTTCTCTGTCAATTTACCTTCTCCTCATGTGTTCAGACTAAGAGGCCAGCCACTCACACCTGGCTGGTTTTATAACCTCTCCTCTAAGCATGGTCCCACCCCAGGCCCTATCAGGGAACCCTATATTAACCTGTGCACTGCAAGCCAGCAGTGCTGATCAACCATTGTGTGTTAGCTTTCGTGTGTACTTGCTGTGTTTCTTATGTCTGATTCCAGTTAATGACATTGGCCTGTTCTCGACTTTCCCTGTCTGCTTGTGACCCTGACCTTTGGCGTGTTATGTTTATCCTTGTCTGCTAGTCGCCCTGACATTTGGCTTATCCCTTACTTTCCTTGTTGTTCCAGCCTGCTGCCTCCTTCCTCTTCTCCTGTAGTCTACCGTGAGCATGAGCTGTGAGACCCTGGGGGCCGCGACCTGGAGCCAGACTGCAGCTCAGTCCATCCTCACCACTAGAGGCTCTGGTGAACACCTTCTGGCTCGTAGACTCAGCGCCCTGGGGAATCTATGCTCTAGCTCCTAGTGGGATCTGTGTTAGTGATCCAGTAGACCTGCTTCCTGAACCTCCCAGGGTTCAATCCGCAGCAGTCAGTCCTAGGGTCCACTGCCTAGCAGTGCACTTCCGACTACTACAGAGTGCATCTGTCACCTGGTCTCAGGTGACCTGACACTCTGGCACTGTTCGAGTTTAATTGCATGCCCTTCAGCTTCAGTAACTCCCCCAGCACCTTCCAGTGCCTAATAGAGAAATGTCTACTTTATTTTAATTCTAATGCCCTGTACACACGGTCGGATTTTTCGATGGAAAATGTCCGATCGGAACGTGTTGTCGGAAATTCCGACCATGTGTGGGCTCCATCGGACATTTTCCATCGGATTTTCCGACACACAAAGTTGGAGAGCAGGAGATAAAATTTTCCGACAACAAAATCCGTTGTCGGAAATTCCGATCGTGTGTACACAAATCCGACGGACAAAGTGCCACGCATGCTCAGAATAAATAAAGAGATGAAAGCTATTGGCCACTGCCCCGTTTATAGTCCCGACGTACGTGTTTTACGTCACCGCGTTTAGAACGATCGGATTTTCCGACAACTTTGTGTGACCGTGTGTATGCAAGACAAGTTTGAGCCAACATCCGTCGGAAAAAATCCTAGGATTTGTTGTCGGAATGTCCGAACAAAGTCCGACCGTGTGTACGGGGCATAAGACTGTGCTATTTCACATCGATGATATTATCATCTTCTCCAAGACATATGAAGAACACGTGAAAGATCTGGACCGGGTGTTGGTAAAGAACATTAAACACACCAGAAGAAGCAAGCTGGAGCCCCAGTGGAAGTGCACCCCATATTGGGTGGTGGGGCAGCCTTTCCCACCTATTCCGGTCTATGATCTGGTCTTGCAGGGGCCCAGCCCTGTGAAAAATAGACTGCAAAGCAATGTGCTGAGACCCTGTGTGCTGGGTGGTGACTGCCCCAGGAGGCCTACCAATGACGAAAGAAACTCCAACTGACTGGCTCCTGCCACCCCCCATACATTAGTCTCCGGCCTCCCAAAACCCAGAGCCTGACAACTTTGCTGACAGAAGCCTGGAGGGCCTGTCCACCCCATTCAGTACCACAGACTGTACTGACTCATTTGAGGATTTGACTGTGGGCTCAGGTGAAGAGGAAGCAGAAGACACATCTGGTCCCTTGCCATCTGATGTCGCTGAGTCACTACATGCTGACGAACCTTTATCAAGTGACTCCACCGAGAATCAAGAGAGCCCACGTCCTTTGCGTTCTAACTGCAGGCAGCTCCCTGCAAGATATTCTGACTATATTGTCTGAATTTGTTTACTGTTCTATCTTAAAGTGGATCTCCACTGCATCTGAGCACCACAAACCAAAACCAAGATTTAAAATATTTTTAATATTCAAAGCAAACTTCCCTATCTACCAATGTCTCCATGCTTTATTTTGTTAAGAAATCACTTTGAAAACTACCCCCTTGCATTTCTGGTCGTGGCCATCTTGAGTAAGGGTAAATGATTTAATTATCATTTACTTCCTGGAATCCATCTGCCCTTAGCTCAAGCATGCATGCAGGAGAGCGTGCTTAGCTGAGAAAACCCCTTCTACTCTCCTTCCCTCCGGAAGACTCCTGGGATGTATGACATCGTTTGCCTAGGCAAGAAACCAGGAAGTAATTAAAGTAATGTTAAAAAAAAGTTTAAAACAAGTAAATTAACATAGTTTCCTATCTATTTACTAATTCTAGCAGAATGGGGATTACAAATAATTAATTACCATTTAATTAATTACAATTGAAGTTGTGTTACAAGCATCTGTTAAAGAGGGGAAGAGTGTAAGCTGGCGCAGTCTACTTTTTTTCACTGCAAATGCCACTCATCTGCAGCAGCCTTGTAGCTGGAGAGGAATTTAAGAGGAATTCCTCTATAGAAGAAAGCTGTTAACCGGCTTCTGTTAGAGGCACATCGGTCCCCTTAGTGCCCACCAGTGCCGCTAATCAGTGCCCACCCTTGCCATCTATCAGTGCCCATCAGTACTGCTAATCAGTGCCCACCAGTACCACCTATCAGTGCCGCCAATCAGTGCCCATTAGTGTCACTTATCAGTGCTGCCTATCAGTGCCGCCTACCAGTGCCTATCAGTACCCACCAGTGCTGCCTATAAGTTCCCATCAGTGCCACCTATCAGTGCCACCGCTCTGTGCCGCCTATCAGTGGCCATCAGTGCCACCTATTAGTGGCCATAAGTGTCACCCATTAGTGCAGCCTCATCAGTGCTCATCAGTGCCACCTACCAGTGCCCATCAGTGCAGCCTATCAATGTCCATCGGTGCAGCCTATTAGTGCCCATCAGTGCAGCCTATTAGTGCCCATCAGTGCCGCCTCATCAGCGCACACCAGTGAAGGAGAAAAATGACCTGTTTGCAAAATTTTATAACAAAATATGAAAAAACATTTGATTTGTTTTCAAAATTTTCTGACTTTTTTTTTTCTTGTTTAGCAAAAAACAAAAAACCCAGTGGTGATTACATGCCACCAAAAGAAAGCTCTATGTGTGTGAAAAAAATGATAAACATTTCATATGGGTACAGTGATGCATGACCGCGCAATTGTCATTCAAAGTGTGACAGCACTAAAAGCTGAAAATTGGCCTGGGCAGGAAGGGAGTATAAGTGCCCAGTAAGCAAGTGGTTAACAAACACTGTCAGTCCAGCTGATATCTGCTCTCATCACATTACTGGAAACCATGAGTGTATCCAGTTGGGCAGCCTTCCCACTGGGTTTGTTGTAAACTGTTGCTGTGCTATTTCAATAAAAGTTTTCCATTGCACCTATGTGAATTTGAAATACTCTGGTGTATCACTTCCTTCTTGTTACGTTTTGATATAGTCTATATTTGTGAAGAAAACTGCCCAAATTTGGAATGGAGATTCCTTAGTTTTGATTGATGGCTCCCAGTTTTCATAGATTTTAGCATTTATATATTTTTAAGTCTGTTTTAATATTGCCCAGTGCCCATGGCCACCCCATCCATTTACAGTATATGCTGCGTCTGTTTTCAATGACTACCTTCAATGCCCATCTTCAGAAGAAGTTTAGTGGGCACAGCTGCAGTCTCCACCATGGCTACACCTTCACTATGCGGATCACTACTGACTCACTCACATGGGGTGGAAGCACATGTATTATCAGCAGAAACAGCAGGTCTAAATGTCTTCCAGCAGCTGGCTTGGCTTGCAGTCTAAAGTGTTCAGGTAGAAGTGCCCTCTAAATAAACTATGCTGCCTGTCCCAGTACTCTGCATGTTGGCTGTTAACCACTTCAGCCCCGGAAAATTTGGCTGCTTAATGACCAGGCCATTTTTTGCGATTTGGCACTGCGTTGCTTTAACTGACAATTGCGAGGTCGTGCGACGCTGTACTCAAACATAGAGCTTTCTTTTGGTGGTATTTGATCACCTCTGCGGTTTTTATTGTTTGCGCTATAAACAAAAGAAGAGCGACAATTTTGAAAAAAACATAATATCTTTTACTTTTTGCTATAATAAATATCCCAGTTTAAAAAAAAAATGTTTTCCTTAGTTTAGGCAGATATGTATTCTACTACATATTTTTGGTAAAAAAAATGAGGGTGTCCATCTCTTGTCTGGATGTTGTGAATGGGTTTTTCTATACCATAGAAAGGATCCTGCGATCATCCACCACTGTTGTCTTCCATAGACATCCAGCCCTTTTTATGTTGCTGAGCTCACCAGTGCATTCTTTTTTCCTCAGAATGTATCAAACTGTTGATTTGGCCTCTCCTAATGTTGCTGCTATCTCTCTGATAGATTTGTTTCATTTTTGAAGCTTTACAATGGCCTGTTTCACTTGCATAGACAGCTTCTTTGAACACATGATGTAGGTTCACAGCAATAGATTCCAAATGCAAATACCACACTTAGGCTCCTTTCACACAGGGGCGGTGGGGGCGTCGGCGGTACAACAGCGCTATTTTTAGCGCTGCTGTACCGTCGTTCTTGCAGCGGTATTCGGCCGCTAGCGGTTCGGTTTTAACCCCCGCTGGCGGACGAAAAAGGGTTAAATCCGCTCGTACAGCGCGGCTATAGCCGCGGTATTACCGCGGTATAGCCGCGCTGTCCCATTGATTTCAATGGGCAGGAGCGGTTTAGGAGCGGTGAATACACCGCTCCTTCCCCGCTCCAAAGAAGCGGCTCGCAGGACTTTTTTTACCGTCCTGCGAGCGCACCGCTTCAGTGTGAAAGCCCGAGGGCTTTCACACTGAACAAACAGCGGAGGCTGTTTAGGGGCGGTTTTCAGGCGGTATTTTTAGCGTAATACCGCCTGAAAACCGCTCCAGTGTGAAAGAGGCCTTAGGCTCGATTCACATCTATGCATGTTGCTTTTAAACATTTCTGGAGTTTTTTTGTGATGCTTGCCACGTTTTTGAGCAGCGTTTTTGCAGTGTTTTTACGGCGTTTTTACAGCGTTTTGCGGTTGTTTTTTTTTTACAGTTTTTTTTAAACTATATACAGTCTAAAAAAAAAAAAAAAAGCCAAAAACGCAAAACGCATCAAAAACGCTGCACTTGCATTTTTGATGCTGGTCCATTGAATTCTATTACATGCAAAACGCTGCATTTTGCATAAAAAAAAGTCCCTGACCCTTTCCAAGAATGCAGAGGTACAAAAAGGCATTGATGTGAACATGTTCCATAGGAACCCATGTTAAAAAATTCCCATGCATTTCTGCAAAATGCAAAATGCATCAAAAAACGCGCTAGTGTGAATGGAGCCTAATTGATGAAGAAATAACGAAGGAGTAGCCCACACCTTGCCATGAAACAGCTTTTGATTCAAATTGTTCAATTATAACAGCAACAGCAACAGCTGGAGGTCCGCTAATTGCATATCCCTGGTGTAGAAGATTGTGCTGATTACAAATACAAATCATATTTGTAAAAAAAAGCCAGGTAAACTGTTGAAAAATTGCTGTCCTCGTATATAGCACAGTGTCACTGGCTGACCACACCAATTTAACCATGCACCCACTTTATATAAGCTGCACCCAATTACTGCTGTGGTCTGTTTAGCCTGATGGCACTAGCACCCATCCATTCCTATGTCTGGTCTTCTCAAGAACAATAGGTAGCCCTAATTTTTATATTGAGAAGTGTACAGTGGGCTCATCTAAAGCTTTAAAGTGTTTGTTAACCCAAAAAAATATATATATTTCCTGGCCCCTTAAAGCAGATTACAAAGCACAGCGCTTATGCCGTGTAATCTGCCCCCCTCTAAACTATAAAAAAAACCTGAATCTGCCACTTCCTGTATGGCCTCTCTAAACACACCACGAAAATCAGAGCTGCTCTGCCCTGATCACCATGGTCAAAGTTTGTCTCTCCATCATATGCAGTCCTCTCTGCTCTCCTCTCTCCCCCCTCACCCCCTCCTTCCTGCCTGTCATCTTGTGTCTGTGTGGCTCTATCTGACCAAAAAAGACATTTCCAGTGTGAAATAGGGCTGCGGAAATTAACGATTAATTCCTTGATTAATCGTTCATTTTTTTGATCGATCAAAATTTTTTTGATTAGTAGGCTGCCCACCCTGGGGCACTTTGGGCCAAGCTGTGGCTGCAGCGCAGCGCTCCGCTCCCTCCTCCTCCACTATATGTCATACACAGTCTGCGGGCATCTCCCGCTGTGTGTCTCGGAGCTGAGTGTGAAAACTTTGGCCGCGCTGTGGGAAAAGTCCCGCCCTCCTCCTAGATCAGCTTGTGTGATAGACGCAGTGTTCTGTCTATCACACGAGCTGATCTAGGAGGAGGGTGGGACTTTTCTCACAGCACGGCCAAAGTTTTCACACTCAGCTCCGAGACACACAGCGGGAGATGCTCGCAAACTGTGTAATCCAGGCACAGGCACTGACTACAGTGAGGCTGCGATTATGGGCACAGTGAGACTGCATTATGGGCACTGTGAGGCAGCCATTATAGGCACGGCGAGGCTGCGATTATGGGCACGGTGAGACAGCATTATGGGCACGGTGAGGCTGCGATTATAGGCACGGCGAGGCTGCGATTATGGGCACGGTGAGACAGCATTATGGGCATGGTGAGGCTGTGATTATGGGCACGGTGAGACTGCATTATGGGAACGGTGAGGCTGCGATTATGGGCACGGTAAGTCTGAGATTATGGGCATGGTGAGACTGCATTATGGGCACGGTAAGGCTGCGATTATGGGTACGGTGAGGCTGCGATTATGGGCACAGTAAGGCTGAGATTATGGGCACGGTGAGGCTAAGTTTATGACGTGTGACGTCCTAGCCATGCCCCGCTATGTCCAGCTTCGGCCGTTGCCATAACAACGGTGCTAAATCAGCTAAAAGTAGTTGGATCTGTATGTGCGTTATAATTAATCGAAATTAGTCGATTAAAAAAAAATCGATTAATTAAACACGAAAATTTTAATCAGTAACAGCCCTAGTGTGAAAGATTTCCCTATAACCCTTTAGCAGTTAGCACTATGGTTGTCATCAGAGATCAGCTTGGGCAACCTGGTATTTGAGCTGGGATGATGAAACGCCTTTTTCTCAGAAAATTTGAGTTTAGGTACAGTTCATTTAAACAGACAAAGTTCATACAAACTTTGAGTTCCTGGATTTTACACAGTTTCTATCCGTGTGCAGAGACTGCCTACATTTGAACAAGAGATAACCTTTTGGAAGATATTAGGTAATCATGTTTTCTGTGGAGCAAAAACTAAAGGCTAATACGTTTGTTCACCTGCAGGTTTCTATAAAGCATGAAGATTTTTTTTTTTCAGATCAGCTAGTGCAGGGGTCTCCAAACTTTCTAAACAAACGGCCAATTTACTGTACCTCGGGCTTTGAGGGGCCATGACTGTGGCCAGTGAGAGTAGAAAATGCCCCAACATCAGTGAGAGTATACAATGCCCCATCATTGGTATCAGTGGGAAGAATAGTGTCCCATCATTGGTATGATGGGAGGAACAGTGCCCTATTATTGGTATTGGTGGGAGGAATAGTGCCCCATCATTGGTTTTGGTGGGAGGAATAATGGTCCATTGTTGGTATGGGTGGGAGGAATAGTGGTTCCTTGTTGGTATCAGGGGAAGGAATAGTGCCCTATTATTAGTGTCAGTGGGAGGAATGGTGCCCCGTCATTGGTATTGGTGGAAGAAATAGTGCCCCATCATTGGTATCTGTGGGAGGAATAGTGCCCCATCATTGTTATCAGTGGGAGGAATAGTGCCCCACCATTGGTATTGGTGGGGGGAATAGTGCCCCATCATTGGTATTAGTGGGAGGAATAGTGCACCATCAATTTTACCTGTGGGAGGAATAGTGCCCCATCATTGTTATCAGTGGGAGGAACAGTGCCTCGTCATTGGTATCAGTGGAAGGAATAGTGCACCATCATTGGTATCAGTGGGAGGAATAGCATTCCATCATTGGTATTGGTGGAAAGAATAGTGCCCGATTGTTAGTATCAGGGGAAGAAATAGTGCTCAATGACTGGTGTCAGTGGGAGAAATAGTGCCCCATTGTTTGTGTCAGATTGAGGAGAAATAGTGCCCCATCGTTGGCTTCAGTGGACGGAATAGTGTCCCACTGTTGGTGTCAGTGGGAGGAATAGTACCCCAACAGCTGGATAAAGGCAAGCAAAGGGCCACATCTAGCCACCAGGCTGCAGTTTGAAAACCACTGAATCACATACCAGTGGAACGCTGAGGGGCATGAGATGGAGGTATGCAGGTGGGCTCAGTAACAGGTGAATTCATGGCAGGGGTATCAGAGGTTCAAAATAGAGAGGAAATGAAATCTTCAACATTTTAGGTTGTGTGATAGATTGACACTCTGTCACTGTGTTAAAAGGCAGATAAAGCATGGTTTTGCATGCAAATAGAGATAAGCATGGGCAACCTCCAAACTCATCTCTGGCCAAAATATGAACTCTTTTTTAACTTCAGCGATATGCTGCCATTTCTTTCCCGTGATCTGCTGCCATTTCTTTCCAGTAGCTCACTTAAACAAAGAGATTGGCTGCGGTGTGGGAATGACTTGGCCAGCAGCTCACTGAAGTAAAAAAGGACAGCAAGTTTGAAGTTCAGCTGGAGAGTCCACAGAACGCCTAAGCTCATGTTTACATACAAGGAGTCCCTGACCATGTGTGAGACTGATTGTCAAGTGGTTGTTGCTCCACAAAAAGCAATCAGTCTGAACAGCCAGTCCTCCCTCATCTGAATGTGGACACATGATCATAATACCTGCCAACTTTCTGGGATAGGAAAGTATGTGTGTATATTTTTGTGTGTATACTGTATATATATATATTTATATACATGTCTTATTTTTCTTTTTTTTTTTTATGTGATCACATAACCTCTGTTCTCCTTTGTTCTCAGCTGGGGCTTAGAGAGCTAGGGGTGGAGAAACAGCAGTACACTGATTTTCCCAGTGAATGGCTGTGTGGGTGTGTCAGCACAATCTTAATCATTGGAGGGCAGGCAGGCTGTTCTCCCAGCACAGCCAGAAAACTGACCACGCTTGGATGGATATGCTCTCATTCCTAGCGTGGTCGGTTTGAAATAGGAAAGGAGAGGGACTGGCAGGAACACCAGGTTTCCACACAAAGGAAACAATACAAAGGGAACAGGATACTTTTTTTTAACACAAGTGCATCAGACACAAATCAGGAACAATAAATGTTGGGGTAACATATTCTTTAACAAAATGTATGTGTGTTAAGGACACACCCCTGCCAAACAACTGTTACATGGAGAATTAATACACCAAAAATGATTAGTTAAAGTGGCTGGAAACCCTAATGCCGCGTACACACGGTCGGAATTTCCATCGGGAAATGTTTGATGTGAGCTTGTCAGAAAGTCTGACCGTGTGTATGCTCCATCGGACATTTGCTGTCGGAATTTCCGCCAACGAATGTTTGAGAGCAGGTTCCCAAATTTTCCGACAAAAAACTTTGTTGTTGAAAATTCTGAGCATGTGTACACAAGTCAGAGGCACAAAAGTCTACGCATGCTCCGAATCAAGCAGAAGAGCCGCACAGGCTATTGAAGTTCATTTTTCTCAGCTCGTTGTACGTGTTGTACATCATCGTGTTCTTGACGTTCGGAATTTCCGACAACATTTGTGTGACCGTGTGTATGCAAGACAAGTTTGAGCCAATATCCGTCGGAAAAAAATCCACGGTTTTGTTGTCGGAATGTCGGATCGTGTGTGCGCGCCATTACATATAGCACCCGAAGTGACTAGCCATAATGTGTTGCACAGAAATTAAACAAATCCTACCACATAAGCTGTACCTGTTTATCCACAGCCCTCTCTACAGCAGTTCAAAGTGCAGTTTACTCAGCATTTCTGAGCTTCCAGAGGCAAGGGGCTAGGATGTGACATCACACACTGTACAGCATAGAGCAAGGAGCTGAGTGTAATCTGAAACCTGAGTGGAGGAAAAGGACAACCCCTTCTACACGGTCTGATAGGGAAACATACACAGCTGTGGCTGTCGAGCACTGCTGTGTGCTGGAGGGGGGGTGGGGCATGGATGGGGTGGGGACATCCCCTGGTATACCATGGCTGCTGAATAAACAATTAGAATTGGCTCATACACATAGCACAGGGAGTACAGAGCAGACAGAGATCACACTAGGTGCTTTGGATTGAAGCAAGAACATACCATAGAAGGATATGCTTCTTTCATTTTTCATTTCAGAGGTTTACACTCACTTTAAATCCACAAGTGCTTTTTTACAACTATTAAGTTTACAAATGCAATAATTTAGAAATCGGATAAAAGGTTTAGCCCTGTAAAACATGTTTTTGATAATTAAGGCCAGCTTCACACTGGTACGACAAATGCTCCAACATTGGGAGCTCATGTCCCATGACGTGTGAAAATCAATATTTCCCTATGAGAGCCGTCTTAACTGGTCCGACACAAGTCGGTCCGACTTTGAAAATGCTCCCTGCACTACTTTGGTCCAATTTTGATCCTACTTCAGCCCATTGAATATCACTGAAGTCGGATCAAAGTCGGATCGCCGTCTTGACTGATCCAACTTTGACATGCGACTTGTGCTCTGTTGATCTTGAAGGGGAACTCCACACCAAATAAAAAAAAAAACTGCATGGGTTCCCCCTCCAAGTGCATACCAGGTCCTTCGGTCTAGTATGGATTTTAAAGGGAACCCCCATGTCGAAAAAAATGGCATGGGGTCCCCCCAAAATTCACACCAGACCCTTAATCCAAGCACACAGCCTGGCAGGTCAGGAAAGGAGTGGGGATGAGCAAGCGCCCCCCCTCCCAAACCGTACCAGGCCACATGCCCTCAACATGGTGGGGTGGGTGCTTTGGGGCAGGGGGGGCCCTGTGCCCCCTTGTCCCCATGTTGATGAGGACAGAGGCCTCTTCCCGACAACCCTGACCATTGGTTGTCGGGGTCTGCGGGTGGGGGGCTTATCGAAATCTGGAAGCCCCCTTTAACAAGGGGAACCCCAGATCCCAGCCCCCCTCCCTTTGTGAATGAGTATGGGGTGCATTGTACCCCTACCCATTAACCTGAAAAAAAAGTGTCAAAAATAAAATACAGCACACAGGGTGTTAAAATAATTTATTAAGGCAGCTCCGGCGTCTCTTCCGACTTCTTCTCCCCACTACGGGTCTTCTCCGCTGATGTCTTCTAGCCCTCTCTGGTTCTTCTCCCCTCTCCGGGTCTTCTCCGCTCTCTCTCCAGTTCTTCTCCCTCTGTCTGCTGTCTTCTGCAGGGTCTCCTCCTGCTGTCTTTCCGCTCTTTTGCTTGCTCTTTTGCCAGGTCTTCTCCACTCTCTTCTCCCTCTGTTCTTCTTCCGATGTTGACTCAACGCTCTCTCCCGCTCTAATGCTGGGTGCCACTACTTGGCATGGGTTGCTCGTCCCCACCCCTTTTCCTGACTTATCGGGCTGTGTGCCCAAATAAGGGTCTGGTATGGATTTTAGGGGGGACCCTAACACAGTTTTTACGGCATGGGGGTTCCCCTGAAAATTCATACCAGACTGAAGGGCCTAGTATGCTCTGGAGGGGGAACCCATGCCGTTTTTTTTTTTAACATTTTGCGTGGAGTTCCACCTAAAGATTCATACCAGACACAGTGCTTGGTATTGTTGGGGATCAAAGTCGGATCCCTGTTCATTGAAGATGGACGCATGTCGAACTTCAAGTCGCAGGGCAAAGTCGGATCCAAAGTGGTACGACTGTTGTGTCGTACCAGTGTGAACCCGGCCTAAAGAGTGCATTTTTATACAGGTATACACTGTACATCAGTCCATAATGAGAGACAATTGAGGAGGAAAGAGGGACAGAGGGGCTTTGTTCCAAAAGAGGGATGGTCCCTCCAAATTAGGGACAGTTTAGAGCAGTGAATCTCAAACTGTGTGCCGTGGCACGTGAGATTTGCAGGTGTGTTGTGGCAGTTTTGAAAACCTTGAACATATCGAAAAATTAAATGGTAAATCAATGTCGCAAAAGTTAAAAAAATAACATTTATAAAAACGCAATCTCTGTCAGTCTGTCATTCATTGGTTCCTTTCATAACCCGAGACTTGTGTGAGATCTCGGGAGAACTCGATTGCTCTAATTATATTATAATAATAGACACTGTTCCATTCCAACTTTGATGCTTATAAATAAGGTTTGTTCATTGTTTAGCGATGGAGAAATACTTAATCAAGTCTGGAACTCTGAAAGAGAAACTGTTAAATGAAAGGTGTGCCATGAAAATTTTTAGATCTTTTTGGTGCGCCGCAAGACAAAAAAGTTTGAGAAACACTGGTTTAGAGCTGTGCATGAAGCTGGTGTCCAGGCCTGTTCAGTCTATAGCAAAGGCATTTTGACCAGACCGTCATCTGATGAGGAATAAGTGGGACACTGTTTTGTGTAGAGAGAGACACAGCACTCGAATAGGCTGAGAGCCTGTACAGCCCAAGCTGAGCAATGCCACAGCCAGGAGGCTGAATTGTTATGTTTGGAGGAGGCTGAATTGTTATGTTAGGAGGAGGCTGAATTGTTATGTTGTTCTGTGTCATGGTGAGAACCCCTGTGAGGGTAATCTTTGTATAAAAGAACTGTTGTTGATGAATAAAAGTGGTCACAATCTCACTGTCATGGAGTTTCTTGAACTGTAGAAAACTCTTCCACAAGCTTACATTCTGTATCATTACAGCACAGTGGTGTAGTGGTTAGCTATAGGGTCGCTGGTTTGAATCCCAACCACGACACTACCTGCCTGGAGTTTGCATGTTCTCACTGTGCCTGCGTGGGTTTCCTCCCACACTCCAAAGACATGCTGTTTGCGGTTTATTGGCTTCTGTCCAAAAATTGGCCCTGGTGTATAGGTGTGAGATGGGGACCTTGGATTGCAGACCACTTGGGGATGGGGACCAGTGTGGAGTGATGTGTAGATTGATGGCGCTACATGGGTACCTTAAATATATAAAAAAAATAATAATATAGAGGATGGGCATCTTGATGGGACGCAATGTGCGGGGATGGGGACAATTGTGGGTGCTCACTCAGGATGGACTGGTGTCTTTATTCAACCTTACTAACTATGTACAGGGCCTACCCCACTACACATGGTAGTGTACCACCTGAGGTTTCTCCATCCCACTCCACTTTTATTAAGGAGCAGTCACCCAATTCACTATAGCGGTCAACCCCTTCTATCATCTCATTCTGATATTCAGGACCATAAGAACCCTTGTTTCTCCCATGGTAACTGGATTATCTAAAGCTAGTGAAGAATTTCCATTTTTTCATGTTGTCGTCAGAAATAACAATCAATCATATTTCTGATTCAGCTTTCAGCAGAACAGTGACTGAAGAGGAAACAGACATACAGTGCCCCCAGAAAGTATTCACAGCACTTCACTTTTTCCACATTTTGTTATGTTACAGCCTTATTCCACAATAGATTAAATTCATTATTTTCCTCAAAATTCTACAAACAAAACCCCATAATGACAACGTGAAAGACGTTTGTTTGAAATCTTTGCAAATTTATGAAAAATAAAAACCAAAAAAAGAAAAAAAAAATCAGATGTACATAAATATTCACTGCCTTTGCCATGACACTCAAAATTGAGTTTAAACTGCTCTCACACTGGAGCGGGCGGGCGTTGACGGTAAAACGCTGTTATTTATCAGCTTTACCGTTGTTTTTGCAGAGGTTTTCGGCCACTAGCGCCTGAAAAAGGAAAAGCACTCGGGCTTTCACACTGAAACTGCAGGGGAGCTGTTTTTCAGGCGCTTTACAGGTGCTATTTTTAGCCCAAAAGCGCCTGAAAAACACCCCAGAAAGGGGTCTTAGGTGCATCCTGTTTCCACTGATCATCCTTGAGATGTTTCTACAACTTGATTGGAGCCCACCTGGGGTAAATTCAGTTGATTGGACGATTGGACATGATTTGGAAAGGCACACATCTGTCTATATCAAAAAACATATGTTCACTGAGCTTTTAGGCAAGGGTTGCCATCATCCTGATGATTATATCACAATAAATAGAAATTCCTCTTTTTTAGGACATTTTCACGGCAACCAGCATATACTTCCAAATGTTTTTTTGTATAAAAAGTATACGTTTTAGGGCTGTGGAAATTAAAGATTAATTCCTTGATTAATCGTTAATTTTTTTGATCGATCAACATTTTTTTCATCGGTAGGCTGCCTGCCCTGGCGCCGCGCTGTGAGAAAAGTCCCGCCCTCGTCCTAGATCAGCTCGTGTGATAGACGCAGTGTTCTGTCTATCACACGAGCTGATCTAGGAGGAGGGCGGACTTTTCTCACAGCGCTGCCAAAGTTTTCACACTAAGCTCCGAGACACACAGTGGGAGATGCCCGCAGACTGTGTAATCCAGGCACAGGCACTGACTACAGTGAGGCTGCGATTATGGGCACGGTGAGACTGCATTATGGGCACGGTGAAGCTGCCATTATAGGCACGGCGAGGCTGCGATTATGGGCACGGTGAGACAGCATTATGAGCACGGTGAGACAGTGATTATGGGCACGGTGGGGCTGAGATTATGGGCACGGTGAGGCTGAGATTATGGGCACGGTGAGGCTGAGTTTATGACGTGTGACGTCCTAGCTGTGCCCCGCTATGTCCGGCTTCGGCCATTGCCATAACAACGGTGCTAAATCAGCTAAAAGTAGTTGGATCTGTATGTGCGTTATAATTAATCGAAATTAGTCGATTAATCGATTAAAAAAAAAAATCGATTAATTGAACACGAAAATTTTAATCAGTAACAGCCCTAGTTTTATTTATCTCATTTAAAAAGAAAAGAGACCTCCACGAGGCTCCAACATGTTAAAAAACACATACATTTGAACATTCAACTTTGTATCACATATTCTTAGACCAAGGCTCAAAATTGAAAGTCCTGAGCTACTAGCCAGGCCTCAAGGGTTACTCGCCACCAGTTGTCCCGCCCAACCCCTACCCTGCCCCACCCCTAATTCCACCCCTAAACAAGCCCTCATAAATTATCTCATGAAATGACATTCTGTTTTATGCAGAATTAAGTTCTAAAAATAAATATTAACAACAACTTTATCAGTGCCCAAAAATGCAGCCTCCCCGTGTCCACCAATGTAGCCTGCCCATGTCCACCAATGCAGCCTGTGCCCACCAGTGCAGCCTGTGTCCCCAATACAACCTGTGTATGCCAGTGCAGCCTGTGTCTGCCAGTGCAGCCTGTGTCACCAATGCAGGCTGTGTCCCCAAAGCAGCCTGTGTCACCAATGCAGGCTGTGTCCCCAATGCATCCTGTGTCACCAGTGCAGCCTGTGTCCCCAGTGCAGCCTGGGTCCCCAATGCAGCCTGTGTCACCAATGCAGCCTGTGTCCCCAATACAGCCTGTGTCTGCCAGTGCAGTCTGTGTCTGCCAATGGAGCCTGTGTCACCAATGCAGCCTGTGTCTGTCAGTGCAGCCTGTGTCTGTCAGTGCAGCCTGTGTCTGTCAGTGCAGCCTGCGTCTCCCAATGCAGCCTGTGTCCCCAATGCAGCCTGTGTCACCAATGCAGCCTGTGTCCCCAATGTAGCCTGTGTCCCCAATGTAGCCTGTGTCTGCCAGTGCAGCCTGTGTCTGCCAGTGCAGCCTGTGTCCACCAATGCAGCCTGTGTCTGCCAGTGCAGCCTGTGTCCCCAATGCAGACTGTGTCATCAATGCAGCCTGTCACTAATGCAGCCTATGTCCCCAATGCAGCCTATGTCCCCAATGCAGCCTATGTCCCCAATGCAGCCTACCTGATCAAAGTGCGGGGAACACAACAGCTTTCATTTCAATAGCTGTGTGTTCCCTGGCGCGGCCTGTCATATACATCCCCTCCCCCTTGTCAGGGAACTTTGATAGACAGATCACCCATACCAGGATTGGACGGGTGATCTGTCTATCAAAGTGCCCGGACAAAGAGGAGGGGCTGTATATGACGACGCGTGGCGGGGAACACACAGCTTTTGAAATGAAAGCTGTTATGTTCCCCACGCTCTGATTAACCAGGCGGCAGCTCTCCTCTCTTTTCCCCTCCGATCACTGGGAAAACGGCTCCCATACAACCCAGGCTCACCCCCCCCCCCCCCCCCCCCCCCCGTTCCCAGGCAGCCCACACTCACCAGCTCGCAAAATGTGAGAGTTTGGAATGTGGAATTTTTGAAGGCTGTCTTAGACGGTGGTGACACCCAGTACCATATAATACTGTAAATCACATAAGATACAATGACAGTTTGAACAAAGAAAGGGACAACCAACGTGTTTTGAAAATATCTTCATCAGGGATCTCTATCGCCAACTTGTAATGTAGAGAAAACTACCAATAAATTGTGTTCACAAGTCATCATCTCAAACATCAGCGATAACTAGAAATGTACTCACATACAGTTTAAATGTGCCAATGCTTAAGAGTCTGCCAAGGAGCCTCCTTCTCCCCAGAGACCATACAACACCCACCAAACAGAACTGCGACTAGAATAAAAAGAATTATTCTAGACGCGGAACCTTTAATATAGAAAAAAGGATAATAAATAGACATACAAATAAAGATACAAAAAAATAAACAAATTAACATACTTGTTTTTTTAATTTATTTTTGTTTATTTATTATAACCTTTTATTTGTTATATTATAGTATATAGTATATATTATTTTTAGGTGAGTTATGTGAGTGTTTCTAATGAATGCACACACCCACACAAAGTCATCAAAAGGTACAGAAAAATAAAATTAAATACAGAACATTAAGGCATTTACTTCTATAGGCTGCCTGCATGCAGCTTGGGGCGAATGCCAATGTGAAAACAAATACCTCATTCACGCAGTACAGATGCTAGTGCTTTTCTAAATGAGGGCTAACAATCCAGGATACAAAAAGAAAAAATAAAGAAGAGAAAATGTGTTTGTGTTAAACTGAGTACACGCTATTAGAATTCTGAGGAACTGGCCGCCACCTCCCACCCAACAAACTTTGACTGAAATAAATCAAAGGTGCTGAGCAGACATTGTTGACTGAATAGCATCTGCATCCAATCATGTGCAGTCACTGTTCAGGCATTCTGACAGGCCCGGGCTGCGGCTGTCAGAATACAATAGCCACAGCAAGAGATGCAGGCTGAATGGAAACAATCTATGTGTGTGTATCCAGCTTAACATGTGTGTTAATTATGTAGTGTCTACAAGTTTGTATGACTGAGAAAGAGTGAAAAGTCTGTGTGTGATAGGTCTTTTGTAAGACCTCAATTACACTTGCGGGCAGGCCAGGACTTAGGGTGGTGGGGGCCCCTGGGCTTGAGTAACTTTCAGGCCCTACCTTCTATACATATGCACATCTCTATAAAACAGAAATAGAAAAGGACAAGGTGCGGCAGACTCAGTGCAGTATTAAAGAACTTCTGTTTAATTGGACAAGACAAAACAGCCAAATGGCTACTCACAAAAGTAGATAATATATAAGCGTATAAGTGGGGGATACTGTACTGGTATGCGTCCTGGGTCCACGATTAATAAAAGCAATAAAAATGGATAAAATGCTAATTACCGTATTTATCGGCGTATAACACGCACCGGCGTATAACACGCACCCCAAGTTTAGAAGGAAATTTTAAGGAAAAAAACTTTTAGGAGAGAAGTTTAAGGAAAAAAAACTTACATTTAAATGCCCATCAATGCAGCCTTATCAGTGTCCATCTGCAGCCTTGTCAGTGTCATTGCAGCCTTGTCAGTGTAGCCTTGCTCCAGTGTCATTGCTGCCTTGTCATTGCAGCCTTTCAGTAAAAAAATTGCGCCGCCGAGATACAGAGCCGGCTTTCGACCTCTCTCGGCGGCTTTTGGCAGCTTTCGGCCACTCTCGGCGGCTTTCGGAACAGCTTTCGACTGCTCTTGGTGGCTTTCAGAAGCTCTCGGGCACTCTCGGAGGCTTTCGGAACGGGCGGGGCCCCCTATTGGCCAGGGCCCATGGGTTTGAGCTCTGTCAAGCCCAATGGAAAGTCCGGCCCTGCTTGTGGGAGCCCTTGCCACTCCTCTGAAAAGGGATCAAGCCCTTGCCACTCCTCTGAAAATTGGGCTCTCCTTGCAGCACTTCCCTGCATGTTGAGGCACACTCACATCTCTCTGGGATCGCCAAACCACACCTTTCCTGGAGACTTTGTCATTCAGGGCCTCTCGCACACCTGTTACTAAGGGGAAATGGCTCTTCCTTAACTGAGGCTTGCTGGCTTTTCCAGTCATGGTGGATCTTCTCCATTGGCAGAATCTTGCACTAAAACATGTCATGGTCGTTATGACTTTGGCCCATCACCCAGTAGGCTGCCGAAAACGGTGCTAGAAGGGGCAGTAGCAATTCTCCACACACACAGTGGTGTAGTGGTTAGCAGTTTCACCTAGCAGCAAATGGGTCACTTGTTCCAATCCCAACCACGACACTACCTGCCTGGAGTTTGCATGTTCTCCCTGTGCCTGCGTGGGTTTCCTCTGGGTACTGTGGTTTCCTCCCACAATCCAAAGACACGCTGATAGGTTAATTCTGTGTTTTTTCAATGTTATTGCAAACATTTTTTTTAAAACCAGCGGCGACCACATACCATGAAAAGAAAGCTCTATTTGTGTGAAAAAAATTATATAAATTTTGTTTGGGTACAGCCTTGCATATTACGCAATTACCAGCTAAAGTAGTGCAGTGCTAAGTAGCAAAATATGGCCTGGTCATGAAGGGGGTAAAATCTTCTGGAGCTCAAGTGTTTAAAAATGAATTAAATAGTGTTTTTGATTTGTGGTGCTCAGATGCAGTGTAATTCTGCTCTAGTACAGGCCACGCTCTTACATATGGGGTACCTTTACTTAAACAGACAACTGAACTCTGCTACATTCTCTTGATGGTAATTATAGATGGCCTGAACCCCCCCTCCCCCCCCCCTGTTTGGTTAGTGTCAGAACTTGCGAACATCATTTAAAAGTCTATGGGACCCGAACTTGAAAAATCAAAAGTGCCAATTTTGAAAGCTTTTATGCAAGTTATTGGCCAAAAAAGGGTATGAGGGCCCGAGTACTGCTCTGGGGGACATGTACCAATGCAATTTTTTTTTTTTTTTTTAAAAAGATCGTTATTAAAGGAGCATTGATTTTAATGATGCTTTAAGTAAAACAATAAAAATGAAAAATTCCTTTAAACATAGTGCCTGGGGGGTCCCCTTAGTCTACACAGTACAGTTGTGCCACATTACAGGCATAGAACCTGCTGCAGCAAAACTGACATATATATATATATATATATATATATATATATATATATATATATATAAAGAAAAAAAATGCCATTTAATTGATTTTCGATGCTTTCTTTATTTTGTAAATAATTGCTTGGGGAGCCAGTCTGAATGATAAGGCCACTATTTAGTGCACTCAGAACAAGATTAGAGATTTTTTTGGATAAATTTTGGTGTCTCTTTGGCAGACTTTGGATGGAAATAACAAATTTTTGCACCACAGTGAGCAAGCCTTATGTGAATAGGCCAAATTATAGTACATTCAAGTCCAAGTTTATGGGGGGAACACGGCTGCCAATTTGTTGTCTATCAGTGTTCTCCCCTCCCTGCAAGCTCAGGTTACTCCCTTCCTCAACCTCTGAACCAACATCAGAATCAAGTAATGTCTGTGTATTCTCAAGAAGCAAGTGGCTGATGCCGTGTTCAAATAACTTAGCTGACTCCTCCACGTATGATGCTGGGGCTATGGCAGGAGTCGCTGTGGACAAGGAGAAAGAATAAGCAGCTCTGGTAGCTGCGGTGGACTGCGCACTAGTGTCAGCTTGGGCAATAGAGGGTGAGGATGGTTTAGTAAGCCAGTCCACCAACTCCTCTGCATGCTGTGGCTGGATAGCACAGGCAACATCACTAGAGACAAACGTGCCCTGCCTGAGGACAGACCACGTCAACCTTTGCCTGTGGACACAGACACTGCTGGCCCCTCAGTGGCATGGGAACATCTGCCTCTCCTTGTTGGCCTTCCAGACACGATTGGGAGGGGGGGCTTATTACCCAAATTTAATAGAAACTGTGAAATATGTGATTGGATGACTTTCCCTCAACTTTGACCAGTTTCCCAGTCCCGACTGCTGAAAAACATCCCCACAGCATGATGCTGCCACCACCATGTTTCACTGTGGGGATGGTGTTCTTTGGGTGATGTGATATGTTGGGTTTGCGCCAGATATATCCTTTTCTTTGATGGCCAAAAAGTTCAATTTTAGACTCATCAGACCAGGGCACCTACCTCCATACATTTTGGGAGTCTCCCACATGTCTTTTCGCAAACTCAAAACGTGCCACTTTGTTTATTACTGAAAGTAATGGCTTTCTTCTGGCCACGTCTCTTCTGTGGAACTCTGCAGCTCCTCCAGGGTCCTTAGGTCTCTGTGCTGGCTCTCTGATTAATGCCCTCCTTGCCTGGTCCGTGAGTTTTTGTGTGCGGCCGTCTCTTGGCAGGTTTGCTGTTGTGCCATGTTCTTTCCATTTGGTTATGATAGATTTGATGGTGCTCCTAGGGATCATCAAAGATTTGGATATTTTTTTATAACCTAACCCTGACTTGTACTTCTCAACAACATTGTCCCTTACTTGTTTGGAGAGTTTCCTGGTCTTCATGGCAGTGTTTAGTTAGTGGTGCCTCTTGCTTAGGTGTTGCGGCCTCTGGGGCCTTTCAAAAAGGTGTGTATATGCAATGACAGATCATGTGACATTTAGATTGCACACAGCTGGACATCATTTCACTAATTATGTGACTTCTGAAGGTAATTGGTTGCACCAGAGCTTTTTATGGGCTTCATAACAAAGGGGGTGAATATATACGCACGTGCCAATTATCAGTTTTTTATTTCTGAAAAATTGTTTTATGTATATATTTTTCTAATTTTACTTCACCAACTTAGACTAGTGTGTTCTGATCCATCACATATAATTCAGGTTAAAAAAACATTGAACTAAAGGCTGTAAAGTAACAAAATGTGTAAAAAGCCAAGGGGGTGAATACTTTTGCAAGGCACTAGACAGGTTACATTTGACAAGTCTGTGAAATGTGAATCCCCCACTGTTACACTGGTTGTCAGTCTAGCATCCTCACATTTACACTAAACACAACTATAGACAGTATAATTATCACCATTGAAGAGGATCCTAAACTTGCTCACTACTAGTGTAAAAGAGGACATTTACACCTACCATCAATGTAACAGGGTATTTAGATTACCCTTACTGATGCTCAGCACATCTAGAAAAAGTAAAGAAATCATAAACAGGCATGTTCAGCTTTGCTGTTGTAAGCCACTGATACTACAGCACTTGTGTAGTCTGCCCATACTATCGCTGGAGATCATTAGCACTGAGATGCAGCAAAGGGAAAAAAATGAAGTATGATATTAACAATTGCAGTTTATTGTGACAGACCCAAACAGGACAGGGGCTTTTGGAGGAGACAACAGGCTAGCCTATTGCCTACTGACTATGGGCCCTGGCATTTAAGGGGGCTCTATTCTTTGGGAGCTGTGTGCCTGGGGACCTTTGGAGTGGTTTTACTTCGGATTAGCTGGGGTACAGAATCAACAGTCAAAATCAGTACTGACTGCTTCAACCCCCTCCTAGACTCAGAGACTCAAAGCAGATTATAATCGTCTTAAAACTGTGTAACGTGGACAATCCGCGCTACCCCCAGTGGATGCTAATGAAAAACATGACATGTGAAGGACTTATACCCCAGTCTTCTACGCCACCCCCTTAAACCTAAACTCAATTCCCTCCAAATCCTCCCCACAAATGACGTGACAAGGTGTTGGAGTAAATGGCCTTGACGGCCTTTTATTAACAAAATAACAAAAAAAAAAAAAAATTTTTAAATAACTTTTTAAATAACTTTTAATAACCTTCTCAGTACTTTTTGGGGTCTTGGAGGGGAACCCACACCACTGGTCACTGCGACAAACTTCGTAAAAACTTTAGGCCTCCAGTCGCAACCCCCAGACTGTGAGACGGTACACAACCTTCGCAGTGACCTACCTTTTCACCCCTTCCTGGTTAACCCCTCATAACCGGAAGGTATGTAACAAACCCCATACTACCGATGGGTACCAACCATGTTATATCTCCATATAACATACATCTCCTCCTCCTCCTCACAGACCCAAACCACTGCCCATGCTGTCTTAGTAGTCCCCTTTCTAATTAATACTACCAGGGAGGGTGGGCGGGAATCTTTCTCCCCGCCGCTCTCCACTGACGTCACTTCCCCCCTTCTTCCTTCCTAATCCCTTCACAGTGTATAACTCCCCTGCTGCTGCCACTCCCCCTTTCTTAAAGGGGTAACAACTTTTTCCTAACAGCGTGACTGTGCAGTCCGCACCTGTCATGCTGTCCCTACGCTGATCCCCTTCTCTCCTCTGCTCCGGGACTTTTTTGACATGTGAAGGACTTAAACCCCAGTCTTCTACGCCACCCCCTTAAACCTAAACTCAATTCCCTCCAAATCCTCCCCACAAATGACGTGACAAAGTGTTGGAGTAAATGGCCTTGACGGCCTTTTATTAACAAAATAACAAATAATTAAACAAATAACATTTTTAAATAACTTTTAATAACCTTCTCAGTACTTTTTGGGGTCTTGGAGGGGAACCCACACCACTGGTCACTGCGACAAACTTCGTAAAAACTTTAGGCCTCCAGTCGCAACCCCCAGACTGTGAGACGGTACACAACCTTCACAGTGACCTACCTTTTCACCCCTTTTAACCCCTCGTAACCGGAAGGTATGTAACAAACCCCATACTACCGATGGGTACCAACCATGTTATATCTCCATATAACATACATCCTCCTCCTCACAGACCCAAACCACTGCCACCGCACGCAAGGGGTAAAACCTTACCCTTGCGAGCACCTCCACACCCTCAATGCTTGTTGTACACCATCTTGCAAGCCTAGCGCCCAGAGGTCGGTTCCCACTTCATTAAGGTGCACCCCATTGCTCCTAAGGTACCTCCATGTATCCACCTCCAACTCCCTGTGGCATATGGTCACACCCCCATTCCTCATAATGAACCTGTTGACTTCCTTATTCACCTTTACTTGGGCCCTATCGAACTTTTTAGCTGACAAAGCCCACCGCCATGATGTCCTGCCCACCATATCCGACCATACAATGACCATCCTGGGAAAGGCCACCTGTAAGCGTAAAAAAAAAAAAAAAAAAAAAAAAAATCGCATTTTATGTCACGTATTAGATCCCTCATGGACCACGCCCCCATGTCATTCCCCCCCACATGTAGCACCAAAACATCTGGTGCCCTGTCCCAACGAGCAAACCTGTGGACTTCTGACCTTACCCTGTTCCAAAGCATACCCGGTACCCCGATCCATCTGACCCGAGCATGTAGACACTGAAGGCAGGAAAACCGCTCACAGGATACCAAACACTAAGCCAATGTGGAGTACACTCCCACAGCTACACAGGTGCCGGCTCTGCACGATAAGTAGATAATGGATAGAAGAGGTCTGGATGGCCGCATGACCGTGAAAAAGCACCTTTATTTCATTAAAATATTGCAGGTCATATCAAAGTGGATACATAGGACAGAAAGCAGCTAATGCGTTTCACATCAATAGATATGAGTAAGCATCTACTGATGTGAAACGCGTTAGCTGCTTTCTGTCCTATGTATCCACTTTGATGTGACCTGCAATATTTTAATGAAATAAAGGTGCTTTTTCACGGTCGAGCGGCCATCCAGACCTCTTCTATCCATTATCTGACCCGAGCCTCTTGTCTGGGAATGCCTAGTTGCCTACCGTTCGGCCGAACATCAGCCCGTCTGGCCCCCGAGTAAACGAATGAGTAGCCCAGGATCCAAACCAGGCCCACCGATTCACCTGTGAATCAAAAGATGACAAACAAAAACAGTAAGTTCCCCCCAACTGTAAACTCTAACCCCAAACCTGAAACCCCTTTTAACAAGCCTGTAATAAATGAGGGCGAATATAGAGCTTGAATCTGTCCGAGTCTCACCTACCAATGCGCTTCACAACTAAGACCAGCCCTGGCAGCCTCTGTAGCAGCACCTATGCGGAAAGAATGGGAGGAGTAGCTTTTGGGATTGTACCCGGCCACCGATAAACATTTCTTGAACACTGCTATAAATTGAAACTTAGACAAAGACGACCCATGTGCGTGCATCAAGAATGAGCCCGATAACCTCGGACACATATCCCTGAATGATAGCACCACTCTTACCGGACAAATGTGTGACTCCGCAATCCGGAAAACTTCCAGTTGCACGCCCTTACCGGTCTGATTGTTTTTTGACCGTTTTATCCATATTCTAACCTAATCAGGCAAATACTCCAGATCATCCCACTGCAGCCCCCCATGAGCCCGCTTGGACGGGCTGACTAGCTTGCTTACCCGTAATGCCCCAAAGAACGCTAGTGCAAAAGCCACGCGGAATAAGGTGCTTTCAAACTCTGAACTGCAAAGGTATATGTCGAAATAGGCCATGCAACATGTCAAAAGACACCGGGCGCCGACCATCCCTGTTCTTATGCGCTTTCCTGTATCCTTTCACTGCTTGTTTCACCCAAAAGTCTTTTGTATGGTCTCGTAGCCCTTGTAACTTAAAAAGAAAGGCCAAACCTGCCAATTTCCTATCGATGGCAGCTGCCGAGATATCCCGCTCAAATCCCATATTAATGAGATAAAGAATCGCATGTGGTACCTCCCGGCCTCCGGGGGCGATCTCCAGCCTATGCAAGCATGCCAACCAATCTTGCCATACCTTGGAGTAGGCATCCCAAGTGGCCTTACTCACGGAGCGTTGAATCCACCCTGCCACGTTCCCAAGGCAACGTTCCACATCCAGTCGGGGCAGGTAACCCCCTGCTCCGCGTCTGGTGCCAACTCCCAGAACCTGTCCTACTGGAAACGAGACAGTGCATCAGCTAAGGTGTTCTCAACCCCTGGTAAGTGTACAGCGTAGATGAAAACATTAAATTTCAAACAGCGCAATACTAAATGCCTCAGCAATCTGACCACTGGCACAGAATTGGCCGACAACCGGTTAATCACCTGGACGACCCCTAGGTTGTCACAGTTGAGCCGCACCTTCAAGTTATGGAAGGATTCCCCCCAGATTTCCATTGCCACCACAATTGGAAACAGTTCCAGGAGGACTAGGTTCTTCAAGAACCCAGCCTCCGCCTAAGTAAGGGGCCAGTGGGTGGCGCTCCAATACCTTAGCCCGTAGAACCTGCCGCGTCCGTGAACAGATCCCAATTACTGATGGGACCTGACATCCAAAGAGCGCGTCCATTAAATGATTCCAGGAATTCATGCCATACCCGCAAGTCCTCTCTAGTGGATGACCAAGTTGATCCCAGAGACGTCCCGCACCACCCATTCTAAAAACGAGCTGAACGTTTCGAAGAAAGCGCATGAGATAGAGCATCCCATCGGGAGGCAACGATCAACGTAGAATCCCCCATTCCATGTGCAGCCTAGCAGATGGAAACTTTCCGGATGAACCTTCAATAGCCAGAAAGCAGATTCAATGTCTGTCTTTGCCATAAGTGACCCTCGTCTGTAGCGACGAACCCATGATATTGCTGCATCAAAGGAAGTATACTGCACACACCTCCGGCGCAATAGAATCATTGACTGACCCACCCTTCGGAAAGGAAAGGTGGTGAATCAATCTGAATTTATTTGGCTCCTTCTTGGGAACTACTCCCAATGGAGATACCACCAAGCCCGGAAGCGGGACCGAAGTAAAAGGGCCAGACATGCGCCCCAACTGTACTTCTTTTTCTAATTTTTCCGTAACCACTGTCGGATGCATAAGGGCTGATCGTAAATTCTGTGCTATGGGAGGGGGTGCCTCCAGTGAGCACGATATTTTAAAGCCACTTGCGAATCCTGATTCCAATAAATGAGCTGCTTTTCGGTCGGGGTACCTACTGAGAAAAGGACGCATCCTTTCCACCCACATCGGCATCGTCCCTCTTATTCGCAGGCTCTCCGCCACGCCCCTTCCCTCTTCTAAAGCACTTTGACAGTGCGTGAGATGTCCTGCAGCCGGAACATGTGTGCTTAAATCGACAGTTTGCACCGAACTTACATTTGCCCTCGTTGAACTGCCAACAGAAGCCCCATTTCTTGTCAGTCGGTTGTCCTGGAGCTGTGTTACCTCCGACCCCTGCCTGAAAAAACTGATTCGGAGCCCTCACTGCAGTCATAAGCTTCATCCACAGGCTGATATCCTTGTGGTCCCAGCGAAGCGACAGTCGGACGGCCATCCGTTGCCGAAACTGTTTGTTGTACCGCAGCCATGCCACTCCGCCGTATGTCCAGTGCGCCTCACTAATGGCATCTAAGTACACGAACAAAGCCGAGTAGTGCTCGGGGGCCTTTTCCCCTACCACACTCGCCAAGATAGCGAACGCCTGCAGCCAATTAGAAAAAGTAAGAGGAATCAGCCTATATCTGCGTTTTTCCTCGTCCTCTTCCTTGCGTTCTTCCGGTTTCAATCTGTCCAGATTGAATTTTTCTAGCGGCAATAATGTGAATATCTCCACATATTCCCCTTTCCAAATTTTTTCTTTTACTTCTGTTTTGAGATGGGCTCCCAATGGGCCTTCAAAACAGACATAAACCTTGCTCTTAGCGGAGTCTGCCAACCTGACTGACTCTGCCTTCTTTTCTCCTGTTTTTTCCTGGCTGTCCGTGACCGAAACACTGGCTGATGTTACTGGCAGATCTACCACTGCCGTCCCAGTTCCAATTGTCCGTGCCACAGAATCTCCACTAACCGTGACTGTTGCCGTCAGCATAGTCGCTGCAGCACCATCTTTTCCCCGTGGTGGAGCCCACGCCGCGCTAATGACGAACTGTCCCCAGTGGTCGGCTCAAAGCGCTGTACCAAATCCAGCAAACCTGACAATACCTCCTGCAGGTCTGTCCTGACAGCCCCTTCTCCTGCCTCCCTGGGTTATTCTGCAGGTGGCCTAACCACGCCTACCCCCGATGAACTACTACCCCCCCCCCACCCCCCGGGATCCCCCTTTCCTGCCCTGCTCCAATAACTTTTCTAATAAAGAAGAAATAGAAAAAGTAGAACTGCACTCACCAGGCTGGCCAGGACTGGGCCCACCAGCCGCTACTCCGGAATCCAACGCTGACGAATGTCCCTGGTCATCGTCCCTCTCCGACCCGGACAGCTCCCCCTCCGATCTGTCGCTGACCACCTCCTGCCGAACGATAGCTGGCTGCACTCCAGAGGGTCCTGCTCTGGCTGCCGGGGGTCTGCGCTGTTCCTCTCGTCCCACTCTCTGTGTTGTAACGCCAGACCCGTGTGCTGCTTGCCTGGATGGACTTCTGTGCTGTCGACTGGTCTGGGCCTCTGTTGTTCTCCCTCTGCCTCTGCTCAACATCGACACTGCGCTCCTCACGTTCCTCCCTCTGGAAAGCGCAGGGCTGCTGGCTGCCTCGGCCACCTGGCCAGCCCCCCGATGCACTGATGTCACACGTTGTCCCGACTGGCTGCTCGGAGTCCCCCTTTCATCCCCGGCCGCCTGCTCCTGGCATCTGCGACGAGCTGGGGGAGGAGAACCGTGTGTTGTGCTGGTCTCCCCCATCCCTGCGCTCCGGCCTCTCCGCTGTGTCCTCCTCGTGTCATCTCGCCTGGCTCCCTGAGCCTGCTGTACACTGGGGGTGGTTGGATCGATCCTCTTTCTTAAAGGGGAAACAACTTTTTCCTAACAGTGTGACTGTGCAGTCCGCACCTGTCATGCTGTCCCTACGCTGATCCCCTTCTCTCCTCTGCTCTGGGACTTTCTATATATAAAAATATGCAGTAGGTGTTAAAAAATATGTGATGGTGCTGCAATCTAGGAAAAACTGGAATATTCAGCTTTAGAAATATAAAGTGATTAAAAGGATTTATTGGGGCTTTCCACTTAAAAAATCTATGTCTAATAGACTGTATTGAATGCTCTATGGACTTTTCCCTGTGTCTTTGTTAGCACAGTTTTTCCCCTTTTTTCAATTTCAGCACAGGCTTAATTTATGCTAATTTATGTATGCTGATGTAATTTATTATGACTTTTTTTTTGTCACTTTTGTTTTTGTTTGTTTTTTGCTGTCTCTTGCTTTCATTAAGTTGAGTTTTCTTAAGGTGCACATATTGCACTTTTTTGTTGTACACATTGGCCCCTCTTTTGGTTGCGCATCTGTTTTTTACTTTACACAATCGTCTCAAAACTACCTGATGCTGGGTTCTCCTGCTGTTATACGTACTCTGTTTAGTAACCACTTGCCAACCAACCGCTGTCATTATACTGCAGCAGCTTGGCACAATCCCACAAATCGCCGTCCGTAGCTATACGTCGGCTCGTGAACTCGCTTTTGTGGGCGCGCGCTTTGCAGGTGGCGTGCACGCTCCCATTGGCCAGTGGGAAAGCCAATCAGCGGGTCCGGCAGAATCGATGTCCGCCGGCCACCTGTGATCGTTCTCCCACAGTGACAGAATGGGGATCTGCCTGTGTAAACAAGTCACACAGTCACACAGTCCCCCATACAGTTAGAAAACACAAACAGGAAACACATTTAACCCCTTGATCGCCCCTGATGTTAACCCCTTCCCTGCCAGTGTTATTAGTACAATAACAATGCATATTTTTAGCACTGATTATTGTAATAATGTCATTGGTTCCCAAAAAAGTGTCAGAAATGTCAGTTAGGTGTCCGATCTGTCCGCAATGACGCAGTCCCGCTAAAAAAAAATCACTGATCACCACCATTACTAGTAAAAAAACAATAAAAAATAAAAATGCCATAAATCTATCACCCATTTTGTAGACACAATATACTTTTGCACAAACCAATCAATATACACATATTACAATTTTTTTTTACCAAAAATATGTAGCAGAATACATATCGTCCTAAACTCATGAATAAACTATTTTTTTTTACATTTCTTTTGGAAATGTTTTATAGCAGAAAGTAAACATTTTTGTGTTTTTTTTTTTTTTTTCAAAATTGTGGCTCTTTTTTTGTTTATAGCGAAAAAAACAAAAAACGCAGAAGTGATCAAACACCACCAAAAGAAAGCTATATTTGTGGGGAAAAAAAAGACATTAATTTTGTTTGGGTACAGTATCGCACAACCGTGCAACTGTCAGTTTTTCAACAAAAGTGGAGTTACGTTTTAAGGTTATGTGTTTACTGTTATAATGTGTACCTGTGTTTGCCTATACTGTCTAGGTGTGAAGTGTCTTTCTCCAATTGTGTTAATTCTCCATTGTGTGCCTCCTAAGTGTGCATTCTTGTTGTTAATTGAGTAACCTATTGTTTCTGTCTGTTTGCTTACCCTCCTGGAGATTCCTACAAGATGTCAAATTTACCTTGTTACCTAACTATTGTGGGAGGTTTACCCCAATGTGTAATATTTGTTTTTATTGTTCATGTGGTGACTGCCCCTATTTGTGAGGTGTATAAAAACCTTTATTTCTGTTCAATAAAGGTATTTCTTTGGTTTTATCTCAACATCTTGTCTGCATATTAAAATTGGGGTAAAGGGCTGAGTAAAGGGCTGGTATTAGCCACTGGTCTGCTGGAAGGGTTTGGAGGGCAGGAGGCACCGTTTGGTGGAGGAACCCAGTCAGGGTGCCAGGCAGTCAAATTTATGATAAACGGTGCTTTAGCAAGCAAACTATCATTCAGTTAGGGTTTAAACATACAGGTTTACACAGTGGAGGAAACTGAGCACATCAAAAGGATACTTGATTTTTTTAAGCCTGAGAACCTCTAACAGTTTTGTAACAGCTGCAAAGTATAGCCAGCAGCCAAAAGACATCATCATGTCCTTCTTGCAAATAGCTTGCAGGGGCTTCGTATTTTAGACATTGTAGTTAATTACGTAGCTACAGAAGACACCACTGGATAAAGCTGTCACCAGCAATAACTGACCTTCTGTTATTTATTAACATGCCTTTATAGATACTCTTTAAAATACCCATCTGTCACACAGAAAGGACACACATCCAACATGGGTCATCTTCTGTTGGTCTGCACTTTGCTCTTCCATGTTTTCTCCTCGGTTAAGGGGGACTTTCTGATTGAAGGACTGAGAAACATCCAGGTCAGTGTCCTCTTCTATCTTTGATCTTGGTATTTGAATAAATCTGTAAATATTACCCAATATCTGGATTATTATTGTTCTTATTTCTTATTTTTGCACATGCAGGCAAAAGGGCATCTTAACAAATCATAATTTACCACGTCTCATTCATTTAGGATAAATATAGGACAAACCTCAGGACTCGGTCACACGAACTGTAGCACGTTTAGTTTGTTTGATTGGTGTGTCTATTGGCTGCAGATAGGCTTTTTTAGCCGTAGTATCCCACGTTCGTTTACACTATTGTGACACTTCTCATTTTACAATTGAACTACTTTTAATGTTGGCTATTCTCTGACGTCCTGTCTTCCAACTTGAATACTCTACGTGCATATTCTCCGTCAGGTCTCTCTTACTGTCCCCTGCAGCTACCTATTTTGATCTCTATTTCTGAGGCTCTGCTTCGGAGGCATGTAGCATCCATCCCTGGTGAATTGCAGAAAACTCTGTAGCCTCTTAGGTATTAAACAACTGTCCTTGAAGAAGCCAAGACTGGCGAAACATGTCGGACATCTGAATACCCACTCACAGAACTGGCCGTCACAATCATCAGGCCAAGTGATGTGAAATATCTCTTGCTACAGAATTGATTTTAGAAATTCCTTGCACACCTCGTCTATGTGACTATTATGCCTAAATTTTATTGAATTTTGTTAAATAAATAGAATTTTTATTCTCAAATATTGTATCTTGTTTCTCTTGGCACCGCCATAATCCCTATACTTCTTTTCCCCCCCCTAATTGAGATAGGACAAACAGTGGTTCGCATTATAGGTTGAAGGGGTTTACTTAGTAAAATACAACTGCTGATAATGTTTAAAATTCTAAACAATTCAATGTTAAAAGATATAACAATTTACTTGGTCCATGCTCTTGTACTTGCACTCCTAGCTAAGTATGGTCACTTTGCTGTGCAACAGGTATGCACTGATTTAAAGGCAGGCACTGATTGTGTACGTGTAGCACTGACCCCAGAAGGAACTGCTGGTATTTGATTGGGCCTGTACTCTGCTCTTACACCCCCAATAACTTGACTCAATCCCCTTGACACAGCTGTGGTGCAGTGTTAATGTGAAGCTAATAGTAAAGGATAACCCCACAATGTGCAATATAACAATAGTATACCTTTGTTATTACCTGGGTATCTGATGTTCCACTCGCTGGAAAAGGAATAACATTCCACACCAATTGTAATTAACCAGGAACATATTTTTACTGGAACTGGTATAAAATAGTAATTACAGTATTTGCACTGTCACACAAACGTAATGCAACAGCTCAATAGGTATTTACAACAGTTTGTACTTGTAAAGTTGTCTTAGATGACCCCTGAGAGTCCGTCTTCAAGTGGGACTAATGCTCAGAGTGAAACCGCCTTAACTCTGGGCACCTTCCCACTTCTAGCACACTTTGGCAACCACAGGAATGCAAAGTTAATCAATAAAGTACAACACAATTTTTAGGGAGCTCCCCCTACTAATTTATAATGCAGTCCCTCTTAATACCAATAGGATGCAAGGCCTTGCAATAAGAGATGCAGTCTTAAGTCTTCTGTCTTCTGCTAGCTATTTGTGTTGTGTTAATTGTAATCCGACAGTTGAACAAACAAAGGTTAAAAGGAAGGCGAATGTTAGAACTATTCTTGTAGTGCAGTACCCCTGTAACTGTCTCCGGTGCAATTGGCTTTGAATAACACGGTGTCAATAGTACAGAGAAGGGTAGGCTTGAGGCCTGTTTAAACTCAGTCCTTTTGATTTAGATCTTCTTTGTGGGACTACAGGTCCCAGTAACACTGTGTTAAAAGTCTGGGTGTATAACAGTGCGTTTAAAGAAACTATGGGCGACAGCCCTCTCACCCAAACAGGCCTGAAGAATAGAACAGCTCAGCTCCGATTGTCTCAATCTTGCTTCCCACCAGCCAGCGCCATCACACCGCTCTGTTCCGCGAAATGAACCGGGACCCTCTGATGGCTCCAACAGGTGCCTCTGGATCCTTCCCGATCCGGTCACACAGTCTTTCCAGCACCCAGGTATAGAGCAGAGTCGTTGGCTATTCCGCTCCACAGTTGGTGTAGGCCACTCTCTCTGGAAACCTCCTCACAGGTCCTTGTAGGCATGTGTCCAGAAGAGACCCAAGATGGCCGCGCAGGGCCTTTTATAACCTACCCAGCATGCAGTTCAGTGCTGAGTGTCCATGGGTAGGTCACTTGGCATTGTGGGTAGGTAGGTCATTGTAAAATGTAAACAAACAGTAACTTCCTGTAACATTTCTCATGTTCTTGAAATAGAAAATAAAATGAAGTCCATTTCACGATTTGGCCACTAGATGGTGCCAAATACCAAAGTATGCACTGTCTATTAGTTAACATTACATAGCAAAAATGTCAGCGCTACATACGTGTTAGGACGGTGGCATTTTTTCTCAATGTGATAATTGTCATGATTTCTTTTTATATAATCTTGAGTTAATTGTTATAATATAAAATTGATGCTGCACTGTCATATAATGGTGTAATCAAATACTGTGATGAAATAAAATTAATATAAGTGCAAATACAGCAATGAAAATAACTTCCTAAATAAATTGCCAAGTGGCGTACTTAACATACAAATAGTGCATTCACCAACATCATAAAACTGCAGTGATAGATGTGATATACATAACAAATGCAAACATCAATGAATAAATGTCCAACAGACAGACACTAAAGGTCTGATCAATAGTGTGCAATAAGTGACTGGTGCCTTTTCCATCCCGTTGTAGTGACACCTCTGTGCTCACAAGCCTCTCACTTTACATCTGTAAGGTAACAGCATAGGATGAATGGCTCTCTCTTAGGGATCTGTGCGTCTCCACTTGTTAAAAGGGTCCTACAGAAGTGTATCTGCCTTATAGATCTTTATAGTGAATTGTGTTCCCTGGGGATCCCTTCCCAATGGTATCCTCAGCTATGCAGCATAAGAAAGAATGCTCCAATAGTGTGATAACGTACAAACGATTTATTGTTTTAAAAACAGCTAATTAATCAATTTTCAGTGACAAGAACAAACGCACACTCCACGAGCGGCGAGCTCGTACTCCTGCGTCACTTCCGATAGCCTGTTGCTTAGTCCCGACACGTATCGTCACACCCCATGTGACTTCATCAGGGGTTTATTATTACTTTATTCACCAAGTCACTTATTACACAATATTGATTACAACTTTAGTGTCTGTTGGACATTTATTCATTGATGTTTGCATATTGTTATGTATATCACATCTATCACTGCACTTTTATGATGTTGGTGAATGCACTATTTGTATGTTAAGTATGGCACTTGGCAATTTATTTAGGAAGTTATTGTCGTTGCTGTATTTGCACTCATTCATATGAATTTTATTTCATCACAGTATTTGATCACATCATTATATGACAGCACAGCACCAATTTTAGATTATATTTTCCCCATTAGCTACGGATAAGCTTACTGGAGTCTGCAGCAGTCAGTGCTGTTCCACTTTTAGTGATAGAGCAGGAGAATCAATATTTTAATCTTTGAGTTAATTGTTGTTTCCTGTGAGATCTAAGAAATGAGTAGTGTTTTGCACATTACTGGGATAACCAGCCTAGTGCAACAGATATGTACTTATTTATGCAGAGACTACACATTGGTTTCATAACCATACAGTATGTCTTAGGCTGTTCTCTATGCTAGCAATGTTTAGGATTGCAAAGCTGCTGTCTATTTTACTTTTTTTTCCAATTTTTTTACTATTTCTTTTTCATGTTTTTTTCTTTTTTGTATGTTTTTTCTAAAACCTAAAAAACTTTCAAAAAAAAACTATTTGATAAAAAAAATTCTGAAACAGAATACTGAATTTCCTATCAAATACTTACTGTAACTTTCCTTTCCTGATAGACTCCATGGCAGCATACGTGTCTGTTAATCCCACCTCCACTCCTCCCCTATAGAATCCCTCTCTCATAAATCTTTGCTCCAAGCCAGCATCTGTGTTCTGTAACTAGCCTACTCCAGACATTTAGGAGGGAACTCCTGCTGCAATGGAGCCTATCAGGAAAGGAAAATTACGGTAAGTATTTGATAGGAAATTTTCAGTTTTCCTGACAGACTCCATGGCAGCATACGTGTGCCAGCATACGCCTGGGAAATAACTTGCCGTACACACCCGGGTGGGCAAAATGTTGAGCAAAGAAAGTTTAACACTGTCAACTGACAGTACTTGTAAACCAAAATTAACTGAAGATAGAGCAGCTGGTTCAACACAGTAATGGGACACAAGCGTGTTCATAGAAGACCAGGAAGCCGCCCTGCAAATTACTTCGGGAGCTACATGACGCAAAAGCTTCTCAAGATGTACACCCACTCCTGGTCGAGTGAGCAGACTTTACCTGCTATGGAGCCAAGCCCTTGGCTCTGTGAGCCTGTTGGATGACATAGGCAATCCGTATTTGATGTAATGTTAGTAAAGACAGCATAAGCCATTACTGTACAGAAGCCATGTTCTTTGAATAATAACCAGTAGGAACAGGAAACACCACACAAGAAGTAAGTACAACAGAGATGCACCATAGAGTTGCATTTAAAGGAAAATAACATCCATGACAATCAGTTCCACAATTGCCCTAGATGAGGCACGCTTCTCTGTCCTTTCTGGCAAAAGAATAAAAAGGCATTCTGAAGCCAGAAGGAAGCTGTAGCTTGTAGATATGACTTTACAATATCTGAGGATTCCTAAAATTTAAAGAAGGCACTGCTGGAAGTGAAATTAGGATTCCCTGTTTACTAGACGCGCTTTAACGAACTAAGCCACAGCGCGCTTTCTCCCACGCAAGTTAGAACTGTAAGGTTGGCAGAACAATTTCTTGGCTCCCGCAAAGACTGATACACCCTTGGAAATTGAGTCAAGCACAGGTAACAGCACCTCTCGACTGGCACTGACGCTCTCTTTGTTATATGGTGAAAGGCCTGAAATCTGCTTCCTGGTTCCCACTGCTGGAGAAACCCCTTCCAGAAAAGCCGCCTTCTCCAGCTTCCACTTGATCCTCATATCCGTAGACACCATAGTGGCAAATTTTAGACACTGGTGGGAGAAAAGGCAGGGCCAGGAGTATTCAGATCCAAAACATCAGGATCCAGAGCCAGGGCAATGATCCAAGATTATATTGAACTAAGCCCCGAGGCCCACAAGAGACTGAATGGGCTCCAGGTGTCTCCTTGCTAGATTTAGCAGCCAGCCGAATTCAAAGAGCATAGAAAAGACCTGAGCACTGGGCTCCAGCAGCTGCCCTCTGTTTTGGGACAGTAGGACAAGGACATCCATGTAACTAGGCAGGCGCATGCTCCTTGTTTTGATAAAGACTATAACAACCAATAAGATCCTGAAAACACACAGGATGATGCTGAAAGCCCGAATGGCTGGAGATGGTCTTGACCTACAGTGAACCGAAGGAACTTGCGGAAATCTTCTACAATGGACACATGAAGGTAAGCAGCTTTACATCTATTGGAAACAAGCCAGTCATCTGGCTGGACCCACTATGAAGCAGGGATGGTGTTTCCACCTTGAACTTCTCCTTTGCTGAAATTGTCACAGGTGTGCAACGTCTAAAACCGGCCTCCGCAAGCTGTACCTCTTCATGACCATAAAAGGGGCAAGCACCTGCCCTGAAATCTCTTTGCATTCAGAGACTGGCACAGCAGCGCTTTGCGACACCAGTGACTTACGTAGAGCATGAGTATATGCTTTCTTTACCTCAGCATGAGGCAAAATCCATGGAAATGAATCAGATAAGATGGAGGACTTCTGAAGGACCATGCATGTCCCGAAGGGACCACTTTGACATCCCAATAGTCTGAAGCCCAACCCAGTAGCTTCTTGGATTCCGAGTTCAAGCTTTTAGCATACTTCTGAGAGGATATTAGGTCCCCTCACCAGCTCTACCTAAAATCCCGAGCTGGTCTGTAAAAATGTGCGACCCCCTTTCTTGTGAAAAAAAAAAAAAATGTGCGACCCTTGCACGCTCTGAACTTTGTTCTCTAGACTGTCCTCTTCTGGCCTAGCCAGTCCTGGTCCTGAGGTAGGATCTCAGCTTGCTGACTGTGGCCCGGGTTATGGTGCTATCCAGCTTGCCAAAAGATGAAGCTCCCTAAAAGGGAATGCTACACTATGCCTATTACAGGCGGGAACAGCAAGCCCAGCCATAGCACTCACTTGCCGTAACTGATGAGAGCATAACCCGTGCCACTATGCGGCTGATGTCATTTGGAGCCTTATCATGGAAACTGACACCAGCTCCGGCCCCTGAACTACAGGGTTTCTGAAAACGCTCCTGAATACTGCATCCACAGTGCTTGTGCTGTGTAATCTGCCCCCATCTAAACTGTAAAAAACCTCCCTAAATCTGCCACTTCCTGTATGCCCTCTCTGTGTTGACCACAAAAATCAAGGGCTGCTCAGCCCTGCCCACCATGGTCAGAGTATGTCCCTCCGTCATACATATCCATCCCCTCTGCTCTCCTCTTTCCCCCCTCACCCCCTCCTTCCTGCCTGTCATCTCCCTCTCTGTGCCTGTCTCCACCCCGCCCCACCCCCCACCGCTATTCTTAAAACAAAAAACTTAAAATTGTCATTGCCAACCCCTCTATTAGAGGCTGGCATAGCACACTATGTAACTGAATTCAAAAGACGAGCATTCTAAATACCGAATTTGAGCTGTCTTCAGGCAGGTCACATGACTCGCGGCCACTTTACAGCTACGAGACGGGGATTCTGCGGAGGAGACAAGCGGCCACGTGATCTCCCCTGACGTCAGAGGGAGATCACGGCTCCTCCCGCAGAAGACATCAATCGGAGCCGTAAAGCGGCCACAAGTAATGTGACCAGCCTGGAGACAGCTGAAATTCAGTATTTTGAACGATTGTTTTTTAAAACCACTGACATAGTGTGCTATGCCAGCCTCTAATAGAGGGGCTGGCATAGTCTTATATATAAGGGTTAACAAACACTTTAAGAATGAGGATTTAGAACACTCTCTCTACGGCTATGTCTCCAAGTCCTGCGATTCTGAGTGCGACCCCCAATCCGACTCCGAGTGCAGCCCCAAACCAACTTTACAGTTTCTGGATCAAAGTTGCATCAAAGGTCGCATCAAATTAGAGCAGGAACCCCTCAAAGTCGCTGCAACTCTAAGCTGCATAGATTGAAACGGGTGCCATTGAGCTCAATGGGCTGTGACCCGCCATGTGACCCCATGTGTCCAAAGTTGCATGACAAGTCACACTAGTCGAAACGGAGCCTAAAGGTGCTTACAGAACTTCCTCTTGATTTGCAGGAGACTCTACCTTGGTTGGGACAGTTCCAGCTCTTCCTGGTCATCCTAGTGGGAGAACACGCCGCAATGGCTGTTGGACATCGTATGTGGCTTGTATCTATGGTTGCCACCTCATCCCTTTAAACCCGAACACATATTAATTACACAGGTTCTGTGGCTAAATAAGGTGGTAATTAAACTCACTTGGTGCCTTATCTGCATTTAATTAGCCTCAGAACCTGTGTAATTCAAAGGTGTTCGGGTTTAAAGGGATGAGGTGGCAACTCTACTTGTATCCCACTCTTTAAGAGATTCTTGCACTACGTGCCTCAATATGGATTCCATTTGCTGGAAAACACCACTGCCTGGGCTTAGCATGGCTCACACAGAGACTTGCCTTCTGGAACCGGAGTCCTGCATCCCCAGCAGGCTAACTCCTTGGAGCAGCTGACATAGCGGTGGGTGCGTAGAGGAGGATTCGGAGCGGGGGCCGCAGTGAAACATCCACAGTGTGAAACTGCACAGGTGATCAAATCATAGCAGAATCACACAGAGACAGCATACAAGGGAGTTACTGCAGATTGCACATAGCACTTTGGGAAACTGCTGCAGACTGCCTACAGAGAAATCTCTACATCAACCGTACTGATCGCCGATTGAATTTCTCCACTGAAATGATCCCCCCATCGCCCGCAGCATGCATGCGCTGGGCCCCTGGGCAGGAGCAACCCAGGGAAGCCCGGCCGAAAGAGAAAGCAATGGCTTGGAACGCAAATGCACTCCAGCTACCATAGACTGGAAGACACTAGAGCCAGAGAAGAAACAGACAAACAGAAACACGCAAACTGCTGCTATGGAATAGGTCATATAAAACTATACATCACCGCACATGGCAACTTCAATCCTGCTTCCACAATCAGACCGGGCCAGATAGGTTGATCACACCAGGCTTGGGGCAGATAGGGCCACCCGCTAACAGCTGGGTTATCTGGCCATTGCACCGTTTGCCTGCAAAAGCTCTTCCAGTGCCTCCTTTGTTTGCCCACTCCATACCCTGCTAATAGCCACGGCTTATCGGAGTATCTTCAGTTTAGCTCGCCCCATACCTTGCTAATAGCCAGGGCTTATCGGAGTATCGTGACCTGTCTTCCCAGTGCTCACTGCCAGCCAGTCTTAATTAACCCACACGTATGCTGCCGCTCCCACTTCCGCTCTGATCGCCTAGGTGATCTGAGTGGAAGTTTTCCTCTTCTCCCTTTCTCCCCACAGTCTTCTGGGACACATCTCAGGTCCCAGAAGACTGCAGGACCATTCACAAAGCGCAGTATGGGTCACGCATACGCAGTGCGCAGCCGGCTGTGAAACTGAAGGTAGCATAGCCTGCTGTCCACAGTTAGGATGCCGGTGCCAGGATTTGTAGCTGCTGACTTACTTTTTTTTCTAGAGTGAACCTCCTCTTTAAAGTGTAATTAAACCCAGACTATGAAAAGCTATCATTATATGTTAACTAACAGAGTGTACATACTCACAAAGTCACTAAAGCATTTGTTTTGTGTAGAGTGAAATGTACCTGGTTGATCCTGCCTTCCGCTGTCTTCTCTGTGTCTCCATTGCAGCCTGAGATTGTGTATATCAGCTGTTGTCTACTGACTGAGCAAAGGAGGTGCTGGATACAGATTTTTAATGGGTCAATCGAATATCACTGGGCTCACAGTGCCCAATGATAATATTGGTTCATAGCAGATAAAGTCAATGCTTTTGAGGGCCAAACTGAACACCCCCCCCCCCCGCACCCAAAAAAAAAAATGATTAACCACACTACAGATCCATTTAAGCACAGTCTAAAGCCCCATACACACTATTAGATTTTATGCAGATTTTTGTCTTCAGATTTACCAAAACCATATAATATAAGGTCAAACCTTAAGAGTTTCTATTTGTATGCAATCAGGCAGGCCCTTGCACTACATGGTTTTTGTAAATCTGAAGACAAAAATCTGCAGAAAATCTAATAGTGTGTATGGGGTGTAACTTTCTGAGCCCTGGTGAAGAGGGGGTCTATTTGGCACCTGAAATGTACTGATATTTTGCTGGTATGAACCAATGTAATCAATAACCCCCTCCTGCCCAGTCCCAGCATTCCTTTAAATGAGTCTATACACCCGATCATGTAACAACTGTTATTGGCTGATAGAGTGGTCACATGATCAGGAGCTCATCCTGCCAGCTCCTGATCATGACTAGAGATGAGAGCTATCTATGACAGCTTGGCCACTGTGCTGGAAGTGTGTAGTAAGCATGCGCTCAGCACAAAAACCGCGGTTGTCCATGGATGCATATGTGTTGCGTGGGCTCTTGTATGTTTGTTTGGTGTACTCATTGGACTTTATATAAGCAAAAGTAAATACAGTAAGTTTTAACACTTCCTTATTTTATCAAAAATAAAGGTATCCATATTAAACGTTAAAGCAGATCTGGGGGTGATTCAAAACTAGACAATAAAGAGCATTTAACCCTTGCAATGCAAGGAGAGTCCCAATGCAAAGGGTTAAATACTCTTTATTCTGTCTAGGGTTCCATTAAAAGGCAGCTTTACTTACTGTATTCCTTGCTCCTCCAGCAGCCAGAGCTCACTTATTCTCTCTGACACTCCGAGTTGTGAATTGGGAACTCAGCGTCCTCACTTACAATACAGGACTGCTGGTCCTGCGTTGTATGTAATTACATCAAAGTGTGACTGACAAATGGAGCAATGAAGAGAAGAGGCTTTGAGGGACCAATCACAGATAGGATTAAGACTGCAAGAGGAGCGGGATACGGTACTTTAAACTACATTCAAAAGGTATCCTAGACCAAAAAAAGATCATTTAAACCTTGTAGTGAAGGAGGCGCCCCCCTGCAAGTGTAGCTTTGATTTTTCTCAGGAGTTATGCTTCAAAGCTGAAGTTTAGCTAAAAAAAAAAAAGAAAAAAATCTCTACTGGTTTAGTCACATCACTTATGTGTAATGAAGTATGTCCCATGTTGTGCAGGCAGCTGGGTCCTGGAGAAATTGTCCCCACATGCATGCCCTGTCCTCTTCCAGTCTCTGAATTTACAGCGCTGCAACAGTTAACACCTTCAGGTCTTAACACAACAGCAGTACCATTGGTCATACAGGCACATGCCCCCTCCTTCCTCCATTGATAAAAGTTATTTTATTGATTACACTGCCTGTAACATGATCTGTGCAAGGGGGAGGGAATCCTGTGACTGATCAGACCCTCTCACATTCACAGATTGTGATACAGGGAGTGTAATCTTAATGGGGGAGGAGGAGGAGGAAGGAGGGGAAGCGTTCCCGTTGGACCTGCTGCTGTTCTGCCCAAAGCTCTTAACCATAGCGAAGCAGAAAGCTCAGAGACAGGAAGAGGACAGGCATCCCTGCAGTGAGGATTTCTGCAGGATCCAGCTGCTTGCACAAAGTAGGACATATTTTTAACATTTTGTTTTAAACCTTTTTCAGATTTTTATTACTGTCTGTGTATTTACTGGGGAGATTCAAAATTTCACTTTTTGCCCTGATAACCATTATCACTGAGACCAAAAGTGATAGGAAGTCCAGAAATGTAAGGTTGTCACCAGAAAAAGAACTTTAAAAGAGAAGTGCGTGTTTTGAAAAAATAAGTGTACATACTCACCTAGGTGAATTCAGCATCAGTCCAATGCTGCATCTGTCCCCCACCACGTCTGAGGCTGCATTCACACCTCAGCGTTTTGAATCGCAGGCACATTTGCCATGATTTCAAAGCGTTGAGGTGTGAATGAAAAATCACAGAACGCACATTTGAGATGCCATTTATTTGAATGGCACCTAAAATTGCGATGCGGAGTTGATTGATGAGTGATAAATTGCGCTGCAATCACAGCAACCCGCATTGCGTGAAGCATGTCGCCTAAAAGTAGCTCCTGAACTTTTTTTGGGCAACAAGCTTCAGGCGATGCGGGTTGCCGTGATTGCAGCACGCTTTATCGTGCTACAATCGTGGCAAAACCGCACAGCAATTTTAGGTGCCATTCAAATGAATGGCATCTCAAATGTGCATTCTGTGATTTGTCATTCAAATCTTGGTGCTTTGAAATAGCGGCAAATTGATTCAAAATGCTGAGGTGTGAATGCAGCCTAATGCCCTGTACACACGGTCGGACATTGATCAGACATTCTGACAACAAAATCCATGGATTTTTTTCGACGGATGTTGGCTCAAACTTGTCTTGCATACACACGGTCACACAAAGTTGTTGGAAAATCCGGTCATTCTGAACGTGGTGAAGTAAAACACGTACGTCGGGACTATAAACGGGACAGTAGCCAATAGCTTTCGTCTCTTAATTTATTCTGAGTATGCGTGGCACTTTTTCCGTCGGATTTGTGTACACACGATCGGAATTTCCGACAACGGATTTTGTTGTTGGAAAATTTTATAGCAAGCTCTCAAACTTTGTGTGTCAGAAATTCCAATGGAAAATGTGTGATGGAGCCTACATACGGTCGGAATTTCCGACAACAAGGTCCTATCACACATTTTCCGTCGGAAAATTCGACCGTGTGTACAGGGCATTAGACTGAGAAGAGAGCAATTAAAGACTGCTCAGTTCTCTGCTCTGCCTCTCCAGCTCTCACTGGTGCCAAAGGCTATGGAGCGAGTGGGAGCGATAATGTATTTATACATGTTGATCATACACCCCCTTAAGCCCCTCTTCACAAGAGAGAATAAATTGAGTTCCTCTAATATTTCCTCATAGCTGAGCTCCTCCATGCCTCTTATCAGTTTGGTTGCTCTTCTCTGCACTTTCTCCAGTTCCCCGATATCCTTTTTGTGAACTAGCACCCAGAACTGAACTGCATATTCTAGATGAGGTCTTATTAATGATTTGTACAGGAGCAAGTTGATCTTGTTAGCCAATTTATGTATAATATTCTACACAGTTTTTTAATGTGTACATAGGTGTGTGTATGAGGCTTAATGTGGATGTACACCCGATTCATGAAATTTGAGAAGGGGGAATTTGGGACTTTAAATGAGGCACATGTGTGGTGTGCCTCCATCCCTGGTTCAGAAAAGAGATAATGGGAGTGGTGGGACTTTAAATGAGGTCCATGTACAACGTAGAGGTGGATGAAATAAAAGTGCATATTTATTTATCATAAAACTGCATCAGACATATCAATGAAAAAACACATAAGAAAAAAACATTATAGTAAATGTCATTCCATAAATATTCATACACACATATGTATGTGCGCATGCAATGAGGCATCCAGAGTACATCAAATATGTTAGCTAGATGTCATATGCGGTCTCAGATGATAGCTTAATACATACAATGAATACATATATATATATACACATATAACAGCAGCACTTGGCGATGAAACATATAAATAGTATAAAACAGTAAAATCACAATTGATTGACAGAAGATGGTCTCAGTAGATGGTATGATGTGAGCATGTGTCTATGTGACCAGTGCCCGACGCGTTTCGTGTAAACCACTCATCAGGGGCAAGGTGCTCAAGAGAATCTATAAGAAGTGATAGAGTAAAAATTAATCTGTTTGTAACTAGTTGTCACTGGGAGAGGTAAATATACCTCTCTATCACTTCTTATAGATCCTCTTGAGCACCTTTCCCCTGATGAGTGGTTTACACGAAACGCGTCGGTCACTGGTCACATAGACACATGCTTACATCATACCATCAACTGAGACCATCTTCTGTCAATCAATTGTGATTTCACTGTTTTATACTATTTATATGTTTCATCGCCAAGTGCTGCTGTTATGTGTATATATATGTATTCATTGTATGTATTAAGCTATCATCTGAGACCGCATATGACATCTAGCTAACATATTTGATGTACTCTGGATGCCTCATTGCATGCGCACATACATATGTGTGTATGAATATTTATGGAATGACATTTACTATAATGTTTTTTTCTTATGTGTTTTTTTCATTGATATGTCTGATGCAGTTTTATGATAAATAAATATGCACTTTTATTTCATCCACCTCTACGTTGTACATGGACCTCATTTAAAGTCCCACCACTCCCATTATCTCGATTCATGAAATTTGAGCTGGGCACATATATCTGCAGCAGTGGCGGCTGGCCCATAGGGGGCGCCCAGGTGCCCCCCCCCCTGTAGTCACAAACACAAAATAAAAAAAAACTATTTTTTAAACAGCCCCTTTAAGAAAAAAAAAAATGTCCTTTAACTAAGTGCACTATGGAAAGCACCATGTCAATGCAATCACGAGATTGCAGACGTGGCACTTCATTGACGGGGTTTGGAGCTGCTTTCCTGCGCAATCGATCATGCCGAGCAGCATCCGTCAGGCCTGGTGCTTTGTTCTCAGTGTGAGAACAAAGTCACTTCTGGCTGGCTACAAAAAGATGGCCGCCATGAGGACTAATCCCCTTGTGTTCAGTGGAGAGGGGAGGCCCCTCCCCTCTCCACTGAACACACGGAGAAACCAGAAACTAGCACAGACGCAGCTTGAAGGAATGCTGTGCTGCCGCTGGGGACACAGATGTGAGGAGGACCCTGCTGCAGATGTGAGGAGGACCCTGATGTATGGAGGGACTCCGCTGACGGGGACACAGATGTAAGGAGGGACTCCGCTGACGGGGACACAGATGTAAGGAGGGACTCCGCTGACGGGGACACAGATGTAAGGAGGGACTCCGCTGATGGGGACACAGATGTAAGGAGGGACTCTGTTGGGGGCACCTGATGTAAGGAGGGCATGCGCCCTTTAGAAAGGGCACATTGTGCCGTTTCTAATAGGGGTCATGCCGTGACTGGCGGCTCCCGCGCACATGCGACTCCGGCCAGTCACAGAGCCGGAGTTTGCGGCCCCGGAAGGAAGAGGGGCGAAGATGGGCGCTCGCTGCTAGTGGGGACAACTGAGACATCGCGGGCTTCGATTTCAGGTAAGTGACACATAATGGGCTACTATGCGGTGCATAGTAGCCCATTATGCTTTACCTTTGCAGGGAAATAAAGAGGAAGTAAAACCCAGCAGGGTTTACTTCCTCTTTAAGGAGGGTATTCCACTGCATAGCTTTGTGTCATCTGCAAACACAGAAATGGTGCTTTTAATCCTAGACCCAATATCATTTATAAAGATATTAAAAAGTAAGGGTCCCAACACTGAACCTTGGAGTACACCACTAATAACTTTAGACAATTCAGAGTATGAATCATTAACCACTACTCTCTCTGAATTCTGTCTTTTAGCCAGTTTTTTATCCATTTACAAACAGATTTTTCAAAGCCTGTAGACTTTACCGTACACATTAGCCGTGTGTGGGGAACTGTGTCACACACTTTTGCAAAATCTAAAATGTCAGTTTTCTTTTTTTTTCTGCTGTCTGCTTTTTTCTCATTTCTTGAGAAGTGCTCTTGCTGGGACATGAAATGAGTGGAAATGTCTCTAATAGGGATAAAACTGAAAAAATTACTTTTTTGTATGAGGAAAGCTATAACCTCATTTAGCCTTTATGCTGTCACTTGAGAGACTCCCTTCCGACTTCCTGTCATTATAAGAGGAAATCTCCCCATCAGGCACATAGATCGCCATAAAAACATGATAGATGTTATAAGCTTTCCTCCACAAAAAGTAAAAAATTGAATTAAAGGAAATCTATGGTCACAGCATATACTTTCTTGTTACAGCAGCAGCACTGTAATAAACAAACAGTTATATTTGACAATCTAATATAAGATTACTTAAAAAGTCTCCTAAAAAGTCTCCTTTCATGATGAGTTCTGCTTGTCTGCTGGCCATTACTTGTTATAACTTCCTAGATTCCCTGCATACTTTGCAGCTTCTCCTCTGCTGTTTACTTTCAGTTTCTAAGAACTACATATCCCATGGTGCATTGCTGCCTGCAAACGGTGATTTCTGTACTGACCCCGCCTCCTGAAACTTACAGTGAAATGTATTCATAGTGAATACATTTCACAGATAAAGGTATGAGAACCTTCACAAAACAAGTTTACAAACCTCAAAATCATTCTGATTAAAAGGAGTAGGCTAGAAATAATTGAAATATGATGTAGAAATGATTATATGACTTTACATTTTAGTCATAGATACGTAACACTTTAGACTAGAGTGTTATGAAAAGTAAAGGAATTTATATTTTGAGTAAACAATATTTTGTTAATGTTTTACTTTTCAGATCCACTTTGTGGAGTTTCACTATATGCTCCTTGTAGTAATTCATTTGACAGTAATTTATACTTAGTAAAATGATGTAGAATTTTTCCATACAAACTAATGAGGTATTTTCTTTCTCTGTGTTTACTTACAGAAGAGAAACATTGCAGAGGTAAGACATGATGTGTAAATTTAGTGTGGAACTTTTACTCTGTCAATCAACATTAACTGTTTTGAATCTGTATGATACAAGCCTTAGTAAATAGATAGGAAGGTATATTATGTGTACTTGCTTTAAACTTTTTTTTAAACATTTCTTCAGTTGCTTCCTGGTTTCTGGCCTAGGCCACAATGATGTCATACATCCCAGGAGCATGTTTTTCGTCTAGAAGAGGGGAGGAGGGGTTTTCTCAGCTAAGCATACTCTGCTGCCTGTGTGCCTGACCTAAGAGTAGATGGATTCCAAGAAATAAGACCCCTTTCACAGTTGAGGCATTTTTCAGGCGTTTTAGCACTAAAAATAGTGCCTGTAAAGCGCCTGAAAAACGTCTCCCATGCCTCCCCGGTGTGAAAGCCCAAGTGCTTTCACACTGAGGTGCTGCGCTGGCAGGATGTTAAAAAAAAAGTCCTGCAAGCAGCGTCTTTGGGGTATACACCGCTCCTCCACCGACCCTGCCCATTGGAATGAATGGGCACCATTTCGGCAGCGGTGCTTTTTGGGACGCAATTAACCCTTTCTTCTGCCGCTAGCGGGGGTTAAAAGCGCCCCGCTAATGGGCGAAAAAACGCCACTAAAACTACGGGTAAATCGCCGCTAAAGCTAGCGGTGCTTTACCGTTAACGTGGCCCTTGGCTCAGTGTGAAAGGGCAGTAAATGCTACATGAATTGTCTGCCCTTACTCAAGATGGCCACAGCTCGAAATGCTGGAGAGGTGTTCTGCAATATGATTTCTCAACAAAATAAAGAATGGAGACATGGATGGATTGGTGAGTTTGCTTTGAATATTAAAAATGAATTAAATAGTGTTTTCAGTTCCTGGTGCTCAGATATACTTAAGGTCCACTTTAAGTTAATGTCAAACTGAATTTAAAAAGTGAAGAATATGGAACATCTAGAAATGTAAATTGTACCTAAGCAGTACCATTAGTAATCAACCTCTTGTGTGGAATGCCTCCTGAAAAATAGCAGTGCACTTTATGATATGTGAGGGTACCTAGGCACTCCTTTGCATTTAGCCTCATAGCTATTTATCTGCAGCGAATCTAAAGGCATTTCTGCCTACTGACTGTTATGCCTCGTACACACGGTCGGACATTGATCGGACATTCCGACAACAAAATCCTAGGATTTTTTTCCGACGGATGTTGGTTCAAACTTTTCTTGCATACACACGGTCACACAAAGTTGTCGGAAAAACCGATCGTTTTAAACGCGGTGACGTAAAACATGTACGTCGGGACTATAAACGGGGCAGTGGCCAATAGCTTTCATCTCTTTATTTATTCTGAGCATTCTGTCTTTTTTTAGGCAGAGCTTCCAGAGTTTGGTTCTTCTGTAACCCCTTGTGAGTCATTTAAGGCATGTGATCATGCTGTGAATGGCTGTCACAGTGGTCACATGATCAAGAACCCTTCCCACTGGCTCCTGATCCTTAGTGGTGTCCAGGAGTTGTCAGTGACAGCATGGTCAGTGTTCAGGGAGCACACAGTGAGCATGCTCTCTGCATACAACAGTGATCCATGGATGCATATGTGTGGGCCATCCACCCTGCACATTTGCACTGAGCGGTTGCGAAAGGAATGTCAAGAGGGATGTTTTTTTCATGATGTTATATTGTTTGTGATAGACCAGTACACCAACACTAACAGAGTTTGCATGCATAGGTAAGAAAGTTTGATAACTTTACCAAATACAGCTGTTGCATTGCCTACCTATAAAAGTTCATTATTCATGTTTAATGTCACTATTAAAAAGTATATCTGTACAGGATAAAATCAATAACTGTTTATGTCTTATATATATTCCGATAGCTTAAATATTATTTTGACTTTTACATATAATATGGCATTTCTCATGTATTTGTACTTTCCAGCCAGTGAATGATATTGAAGTCTACAGTATTAACATTGACTGTAAGGTGATATCTCGATTCGCTCATAATGTCATCACAAGCAGAGGCGTTAATAGAGCCAATGTGTCTAAAGAGGCCATCTTCACAGTGGATTTGCCAAAAACAGCTTTTATAACAAATTTTAGCATGTAAGTATTTAGGTATTTCACTCCAAAAACTATGGTATTCATTCTGTTTTGAGTGGCTGATAATGGCGGGGAAGTCTGAGTAGAAAATCATACTTACCTTTGCATGCACAATGCCATAATCCAGAGTTTTCTATTCCAGGAGGGTTTTGTGAGCATCGGATATTTTCATCATCACTGCAAATGTGAACATAAGTTTACAGAGCAGCTGCCTTTTTATAATCATCCACCCCACCCCCCAAAATAATATATTTTGGTGGAAACATTTAACCACTTGCTGCCGAATCACATACATGTACGTGATTGGCTTCAAGTTGTTATACCGGGGCTAAAGCTGCAGCTGTATGTCATAAACCCAGTATTTTTCTTTCTTCAGCCAATACTCTTTCATCTAAAAGCAATCCTAGTGGCTGATTAGCCACTGGAATGCTTTTACAAGAGGTGGGAGGGGACTCCCCCCCCCCTCCCCACACACACACACACCCTGCTGAACAACGGTGCCTCTCCAGGCTTTCTCATTTGATCAGGGAGCCTGGTATCCAATCCGGCGGTGCCACTGGGTTATCATAGAGCTAACCAAGGACTGGAAGGTCCCCAGCTATCTCCAAGGTCTAGGAGGCTAGAAGCTACATCATTACGTCACTTCCATTTAGGGCAAATGTAAATACTGTCTTTTTTTTTTTATCAATTTTTTTTTTTTTGTATCTCGTGCTTTTCAGGGACTCCAGATGTCTTCCAAAAGGAGGACCTGTCAAGCCTTATTTCTATCACAAGTTTACAATTCTTGTGATAAGAATTAAAGTGATCAAAAAAAAATAAAAGTATAAAAATAAAACAAAAAATGTAATAGAATAAATTATAAAAGTTTTTTAAAGTACCCCCTGTCCCCCCACTCAGAAGTGAATGCATACGTAGGTCACGCAAGCATATGTAAAGGAGGTTCACACTACACAGGTATCGCCGCAAACATTACAGTGAGAGCAATAATTCTAGCACTAGACCTCCTCTGTACCTCTAAACTAGTAACCTGTAAAAAATTTTAAGCCCCATTTACATTTGGATCCACAGCGTTCCCCTTTTACATCTGAACTCACAGATCCCTTTCACTGTAAGGGGGGACTCTGCAGACTCTGTAAGGGAGAACTCTGGGGCCTGTATCATAAGGGATGCTCAGGGAACCCTGATTTAAAGGGGAACACTGAGAACTCTGATGTACAGGGAGGGCTCTGATGTAAGGGGAACACTGTGGCCTCTGGTGTAAAGGGCGAACTCTGATGTAAGGGTTGCTCTGAGAACCATGATTTGCCTTAGTGTACTTACTCAGAGGCAGGAGAGAGAAGAGGGGAGACTTCAGTCACAGACAGGGAGAGGTGGTGAGTGAGCTCACCCCTTGACAGTCAGCACCTCTCATCTAGATGTATCTGAGGCTGCTGGACTTCAATCCCCGGCACTATGCCTCAGAAAAGGAAAGTTGGGGCTGGAAATTTGGAGTGTGGGCAGACACAGAGGAGTAGGGGTGGGGGGAAGAGGTGCAGACAGAGCCCTCTCTCCTCTCCCGTCTGTGTGTGTTTGGGGGGGGGGGGGGGGGGGGAGAGGTTTGTTAATGCTGGCTTTAGGCACTGTGAAAGAATAACAGACACTCTCAGCTTAGACAACTGCAGCCAGCAACCTTGCTGGGAAGCCAGTCTGAAGGCAGTCTGAAACCCAGTCGCACGATTCCAAACCCAAACTGTCTGGGTGAATCCTGGACAGGTGGCAACCCTAACCCTCTCCCTGTGTTAGGCTCCTTTCCTTTCACACTAGAAGCAGTGTTTACTGTCCCTCTATAAAGAGTTGAATTGCTATTTAGAGGACAGTAAAAGGAAGTTTGCAGGCCTTCACTAGCTGATACTGCCACCTCCCGATGCCTGTTGTGTGACAGCATCCCAACTGCGAGCCAAGCATTTGACTTGTGGTTATGGTTCGGGCCCATTCGCTTACTTGGGAATGTTTGACAAACTCTTCATATCGTGGAGAGGAGGCCGATGTCAAGACAGATTCAGATACGTATGCTAAATTTATATAAACATGCATTAAAAGATTGTAATGGATGCAATGCTGGATTAAATGGTGTTTCTGTAATCTCCCCAAAGTTCAGCTTCAATCAACAAGCCAGACTAAAAAAAATATAAAAATGAATTCTGATTTGTTGCTTTGGCTGTTTGCTTTTGTTGATACAATATAGAAATGTTTTTTCCAATATAATTTGGATCACAAAGGAAAAGTATTGTTGGTAACACTTGTTAAAAAGCATCTGAATTACAAACTGCTTTCTGCATACAGGCGGTCTCCGGGTTTCAAACACCTGACTTACAAACGACTCCTACTTGTATCACTCTGCGCGCTATATAACTTAATGATAAATAGTACTCTTGAAAACATTAACATTTTTATGTTAATTTAATGCAGGATAATTGATGGAATAACATATTCAGGGGTGATTAAAGAAAAAGAAGCAGCAAAGAAACAGTATCAGACTGCCGTTTCAAGGGGTCAGACAGCTGGACTTGTCAGGTAAGTTCATTACTAACTTATTTATAGTTGTGTGACTTATTTTATGATATGTTATTATATTTGTTCACACATGGAAACTTACAGTATTTAATAAGGAGTTCTTATTCTTAAAGTGTCTGTAAAGTCTGTCCCCATTGTCATCAAGACAGAAAATGAGAAGAATACCAACATTTTAGAGTTTCAATTAGAGGTGAGGGTAGATGGGGACACCTGTTCTGGTAATAACAGTCTAGTGCCCTGTACACACGGTCGGACATTGATCGGACATTCCGACAACAAAATCCTAGGATTTTTTCCGACGGATGTTGGCTCAAACTTGTCTTGCATACACACGGTCACACAAAGTTGTCGGAAAATCCGATCGGTCTGAACGCGGTGACGTAAAACACGTACGTTGGGACTATAAACGGGGCAGTAGCCAATAGCTTTCATCTCTTTATTTATTCTGAGCATGCATGGCACTTTGTCCATCGGATTTGTGTACACACGATCGGAATTTCCGACAACGGATTTTGTTGTCGGAAAATTTTATAGCAAGCTCTCAAACTTTGTGTGTCGGAAAATCCGATGGAAAATGTGTGATGGAGCCCACACACGGTCGGAATTTCCGACAACAAGGTCCTATCACACATTTTCCGTCGGAAAATCCGACCGTGTGTACAGGGCATAAGACAGGGGTGTTCAACCTTTTGAAGAGCATGGTCCACTTATGTGATTTGGTAACTTTCTGTCCCAATGACAATTGGATTTTGAAAATTTTGGGTTATTAGGGAAACTAGGATTGGTGATAAAACATCAGTGGAGACATCTTTTTCCCATATTAACTCTTACAGGAGAGAATTTTCCTTCCTAGGGGTAGATTTCCTCTCACTTTCTGTTGTCTCCCTCTGTTTGTAAGTAGGAGTCGTTTGTAAGTCAGATGTTTGAAAATAGGGGACCGCCTTTATATACTATATGGCCTGCCCTATACACTCTGCGGAAAATTGGGCCTTAGGTGTTGGTGGTACCAGAACACTGTAAGCCCTCACAGTTACTCTTGGTGGGCGCAGGAACGGGCCCTGCTGTGAAATATTAGATTAAAAATTGTAATTACAATACAGTGCAGCCGTAATGCAGTTGCTACTACTTTTCTGGTGGTGTACACAGTACACGATACAGTGCAGCCGTAGTGCAGTTGCTACTACTTTTCTGGTGGTGTACACAGTACACAATACAGTGTAGTGCGGTGTTGCAAAACAAAATATACATCATGTCTAGAAGGAGGCAGACGCTCACAGGCCACTAAAAGAGGACAAGCAGGCTCTGTGTCTACAGTCAACAGTCCTTTTTTTTTCTGCTTCTGGCCGTGTTATTGAGCCAGAACATGCTGAAGAGTTGGTGGAGTGGATAACAAAGTCATCCTCATCCTCCTCATCCTCTGTCACCCAGGCTCAGAGTAGTTTTCCACCCTATGCAGCTGCCAAAGCGGCCTATTCCACTGGCTCCTTGTCCACAGTCACTCCTTCTGTAGCCCCACCATCATGCACGGAGCAGTCCCCGAACTATTCAACCACAGTGTCGGGTACATGCTGCTGGAGGATGAGCAGCGATTTGAAGGCTTCGATGTGTTGGTTTCCATGTTGAGGAAGGGAGTAACGTGAGCCTAGAGAGAGGAGGTGCCCAAGAAGGACAAGAAACTGGCAGTCATGTTCTCCCAGCTGCAGCATAGTGCCAAGTTTGCTCCAGTGACGAGGAGGAAGGGGATGATGAGGTCACTGACTCTACTTGGGTGCCCTAGGGGGCAGCTTAAGGGCAGCCACCGAACTGCATCACACCGCAGAACTCTGCAGGAGCAAGGCGCTGCTGACTCCCCGCTGATTTTGAAAAGTTCCTTGGTGTGGGCCTTTTTGGACATGTGTGCAGCAGATCACACCATTGCTGTTTGCAACCTATGTCTGAAGCGGATCAAGCGTGGCCAGAACAGCAGCCGCTTGGGCACCACATGCTTGAGCAGACATATGACGACCTCCCATGCAGTCTGTTTCCCGTATACTATACTTGAGATTTAATATCTCTCAGATATGATTTGGGTTAAATGAGAGTTCTTTGACCATGAGTGAAAGCTTTAACACAATAACAACATTTATTGGTGAGTAGTTGAAAGTCTATCTAATACACAACCATCTATCTAAAGTCTACATCAAGGAAGAAAATATTAGGTTAAAATAAGAGAATTACATGAAGGAATACAGAGTATATTCCTTAAAACATTAATCTACAAACATAATTAGTTACAAGTAAAATGCAGACCTTTCCCATAATTCCCCTTTCCACCAAGGTTCCATTCTGATGGTTACTCTCCCATAAAAGTGTGTGTTTCCCTCCCATCTAGTCTGTGTATATCATTACATGCTGATGCCTCATTGGTTGGCATAGCGTGGCTCTGATTGGGGAGCTTCCCTATTCCTGGTTAAGGACTGGCTACATCTCCAATCCCTATATTTTGCATACGTTAGCCCCCTTTAATGCAAATCCTTGTGACTATTCTGAGCAGGAGATTGACTTGAATTTTCCCGGGAAGTTAGGTATTGATTACGGGTTGGCCTCCCTTCATTGCATATCCCAGCATGGGATCCTTTGAAGTGAGTATGTGTAAAACAATGAGGTTTGGATCCCATTGCTTGTATACACAAGACTAGGCACCGACTTGTCTGGTCTACCAGAGATTTCTGTGAAGATAATATGTTCTGCCCTACATAGATACAAGCTAAATTAAATATATTCATAATTACAATATTTTACAGCTTTTAATGGAGATTTCACATAAACTCATAAGGCAACAAGTCCGTTGGCAACAGCATTTGAAAGACCCACATCAAAGAAAAAGGTGGACTTCTCCTTGCTCCTCATTTGGGGTCTCCAACCCTACTATACCTCCAGTCCTCTCGAAAACCTGCACTGAGAGGAATGAAGGTATAGCAATAGGTGTCCCAAGTACTTGCAGTCAATCTGCTAGCAGTACACCACCATCTGATTTTAGCAGGCAAATTTCCCTACCCCAGTTGCTAAACCATAAAAAGAAATTCGGTCCCAGCCATCCACATGCTCAGCGTCTGAATGCTAGCTTGGCCAAATTGCTAGAACTGCAACTACTGCCTTTTCAGCTGGAAGACTCTGCCCCCTTTCGTGAACTTGTGGAATGTGCTGTACCTCAGTTGCAGGTTCCAAAACACCATTTCTTTTCACAGAAGTCCATTCCAGCTCTCTACCGGCATGTGGAAGGCATTGTTTTTGTCTTGTTGGACATGGCGGTCAGCAGTAAGGTGTATATTACCGCTGACTTATGGTCTAGCAGGCATGGGCAGGGATATTACCTTTCCTTCATGGCGCACTGGGTAACTCTGCTGGCAGCTGGGAAGGATGCGGGACAGGGTTCAGTATTTTTGGAGCTTGTTCCGCCACCACGCCTCCAAAATGCTAGCAGTGATTCTGCCACAGCTCTCTCCTCCACCCCCTCCTCTTCTTCTTCCTCTATAGCCTCTTCTGCAGATTTGTTCTCTGAACCAGTGGTTCTCTCTAAGTATTCAAGGGGATATACAAGCACTAAGGCAAAAAGATGCCATGCAGTGCATGAGTTGGTCTGCTTAAGGGACAGGAGCCACACTGGGGCAGAGATTCTGTCAGCTCTGAGGGGCAGGCTCAGAGGTGGTTGACGCCACGCCAGCTTTAGCCAGGAATAGTTGTATGCAGCACCAACCTTCTCTCCGCCCTTCGACAGGGACCCATGTTCCATGTTTGGCACACATCTTGAATTTGGTGGTGCAGCGGTTCTTGAACAGGTACCTAGGCTTACAAGATCTCCTGAGGCAGGCCAGAAAAGTCTGTGGTCATTTCCACCGGTCATACAATGCCAGTGCTCGGCTGGCTGACATTCAAAGGGAATGCAACCAGCCCACCAACCGCTTCATTTGTGACATGTCCACCAGGTGGAACTCAACATTGGCAATGCTGCAGTGGCTGCACAAGCAGCAGAGGGCCATCAGTGAGTACCTGTGTGAGTATGGCACCAGGACAGGGTCAGGGGAGCTTGGATTCTTTTCGCCACGCCAGTGGCTATTGATCAAGGATGCATGCACTGTCCTGTCACCATTTGCGGAGGCCACGAGGATGGTGAACAGCGACAATGCATGCATCAGTGATACTGTCCCTCATGTCTTCCTGTTGGAGCACACGCTTCATGGAATAATGGACAGGGCACTTGAGGCAGAACAGCGGGTGGATGAGGAGGACTTCCTTACCTCTCAAGGTCCCCTTTATCCAGATATTATTCCTGCACGCCCGCCAAACACACAGAAAGAAGAGGAGGAGGATTGTGACAGCATGGACATGGAGGATAACACTCAGCAGCAGTCTTCAAGGGATGGTTTTCAGTCCCCAGAAACCCAAGGAGTTGTACGTGGCTGGGAGGAGGTTGTTACGGATCATGTGATCCTTAGTGACCCAGAGGACTCAGAATCGAATGCCTCTGCAAACTTTCGCAGGCTTTGCAGAATCAGGGAGGCCAAGCGGCGTAAGGACCCTAGGATTCGTGGTATCAAAGAGAGGGATAATTACTGGCTGGCGACCCTTCTTGATCCACCTCACAAGGGTAAGGTTGCAGAACTCATCCTGACTTTGCAGAGGGAACAGAGGATGAAACATCTTCAGGAGGCCTTGAAGAAAGGTTTGTGCAATGCATTTCCAGACCCTGTGAGGTTACAATTTCCTGGTGCTGGAAAACGTGTTGCTGAGGCTTCGTTCAGTCAGAGGAAGAGCGGTGGAGAAGGTGGCTGGCTGACCGATGCCTTTAGACAATTTTTCAGTCCTCAGCGCCAAGGTCTGATCGGTTCAAGCAACCATCACCAGCGTCTGCATTACATGTTGCAGGAATATCTAGGGGCAAGAGCAGACTTGGAGACCTTTCCAACAGAGCATTCACTGGGTTACTGGGTCTTGAGGATGGACCACTGGCCAGAACTAGCTCAATATGCAACGCCAGCGTTCTTTCTGAACGCACATTCAGTGCTGCTGGAGGGTGTGTAATGGATCATAGAGTGCGCCTGTCCACAAACTCTGTTGATAGGCTCACATTCATAAAAATCAATCAGTCTTAGATCAGGAGCAGCTATCAAGCACCTGATGCTGATGTAACTGATTGATTTTTCTATGGATGTGGGATCCCTTGAAGACTGCCTATGCTGAGTGACTATCCTATTCCTCCTCAATCTTGATGATGCTAGCTTCCAACAATATTTTTGGTTTAGGGCATCACCACCATTACCCATTACCCAATTTTTCTGTCCAACTGCACTATGGGTGCACGGTACCGTGTACACCAACAGAAGTGTAATAACAACTATGGGTGTACTGTATTGTGTACACCATCAGAAAAGTAGTAGCATATTAGAAAAAGTACACCAGGAATGGCCTGCAGTCAGATCAGATATAGCCAAACTGGATGCATTGTTTGTGTGTGTGTTAAAATATATATATTAGAGAGAGAGACTGATTGAGATATATATATTTTAAATACACTGCAGCTAACTAAATAACCTGCCTTCCTGAAATATATTAGAAAAAGTACACCAGGAATGGCCTGCAGTCAGATGTAGCTAAACTGGATGCAGTGGATATATATATATATTTTCATTGCAGCTAACTGAATAACCTGCCTGCCTAAATGACACTCTCTCTCCATCCACACCAACAACACACTACATGGGGCCGATGTGAGGGCAGCCTTATATAGTGTGGGGCGTGGACTTAGTCCCCCTGAGCCATGACTGGCCAAAGGCACCCTGCCTTTGGCCAATTATGGCTCTCTTAGCTGAGGACGCTGGAATTGGCCAAAGCATGCAGGTCATGGTGCATGCTTTGGCCAATCATCATACAGCAATGCACTGTGCTCCCGCAGTGCATTATGGGGCATTACGTGGGGCTCAAATTCGGCGCAAACGCCCTATAATGTTCGGTTTTTGACGAACGGGCGAACAGCCAATGTTCGAGTCGAACTCATGGCCTCCTAAAACCTTAAATGGAAGATGTTTGGGACGACCAGAACCCTTCCTAGAGCTGGCCGTCAGGCCAAACTGAGCAATTGGGGGAGAAGAGTCTTGGTGAGAGAGGTTAAAAAGAACCCAAAGATCACTGTGGCTGAGCTCCAGAGATGCAGTCTGGAGATGGGAGAAAGTTGTAGAAAGTCAACCATCACTGCAGCCCTCCACCAGTCGGGGCTCTATGGCAGAGTGGCCCGACGGCAGCCTCTCCTCAGTGCAAGACACATGAAAGCCCGCATGGAGTTTGCTAAAAAAACACCTGAAGGACTCCATGATGGTGAGAAATAAGATTCTCTGATCTGATGAGACTAAGATAAAACTTTTTGGCCTAAATTCAAAGCGGTATGTGTGGAGAAAACCAGGCACTGCTCATCACCTGTTCAATACAGTCCCAACAGTGAAGCATGGTGGTGGCAGCATCATGCTGTGGATCTGCAAGGAGGAATGGCAGAGGATCCCCAAATCCAGGTGTGAAAAACTTGTTGCATCCTTCCCAAAAAGACTCATGGCTGTATTAGATCAAAAGGGTGCTTCTACTAAATACTGAGCAAAGGGTCTGAATACATAGGATCATGTGATATTTCAGTTTTTCTTTTTTAATAAATCTGCAAAAATGTCAACAATTCTGTGTTTTTCTGTCAATATGGTGTGCTGTGTGTACATTAATGAGGAAAAAAAATGAACTTAAATGATTTTAGCAAATGGCTGCAATATAACAAAGAGTGAAAAATTTAAGGGGGTCTGAATACGTTCCGTCCCCACTGTATATAGTATACTTAGTAGGTTGAAAGCCCTTCGTCCTCTGCCCTATCTCACCTGCCATTCAGCTATTTGCAAAAGGTCAAGCAAACAGTATAGAACTGTCCCTGAACTGTAACATGGTGACATCAACATATGTAACAGAACTTTAAAAATCAAACTATTCAAAAGCTAGCCATCTTTATCTACTGTAGTACAAATATTACTTTGGCTGGTTTACCTCTGTAATAAAAAAAAATCCCGAATAAAAAGATAACTCCTGATTTAAAGCTGTGAAATGTGGAAACAGCAAACATCACACTGATTTTCTGACATAAAACTCTGTACATCCAGTCAATGGATGCATATTTGTTTTACTCTGATCAGCAGTAGAGAAGTGAAGTCAAGGTTCTAGATTTAAGTTACATTTGCTAAATATAGACAGTCTTTAAAGGAGTTTTAAAGGCCGAAAGCTTTTTATCTTAATGCATTCTGGGGTGTAATTTTTGCTATGTACACGCTATGTGTTAGAAATATCTTATAAAATATAAATATAAAAAAATGTGTTTTCATTTTCTTTCCACATTTTCCAAAAAATGACATGTTCAAAAGACTCATAAAGCCTCATAGAATATACACTGGGGCATTTCCTTTCCAAAATTCATTTTGGAATTATTTTTCATTGTCCTGGAGCTCCAGGGCCTCCTTCAAAGGTGTGATAGGTTGTCAGGAAATTATGTGTAATTTATGCTCCTAGAACGCCTGGAGGTGCTGCTTGCATGTTGGCCTCTCTATGTGGCCAGGCTGTGTAAAACTCTCACACGTGTGGTATCGCCATATTCAGGAGGAGTAGCAAAATGTGTTTTGGGGTGTAGTTGCAAGTATGCCTAGTGTGTGATAAATAACTTGTTATTATGACAATTTTGAAAAAAAAATAAAAATCTTAATTTTGCAAACAATTGTGGGGAAAAAAAAAATTAAAAATACACTCACCATGCCTCTTACCAAATACCTTGGAATGTCTACTTTCCCAAAGGGGGGTCATTTGGGGGGGTATTTTTTACTTTCCTGGCTTGTTAGTGTCTCAAGAAATGAGTCAGTACATCAGGTGTAATCAATTTTCAACCATAGCTTGTAGACTCTGTAGACTTGAGTTATTTTTACCAAAAACTGTATGTAGCTGTATAACTTTTGGCCAACATTTACAAAGAACATTTACTAATTTGCAAAATTTTATAACCGAAATAAAGAAAAATGCTTTTTTTAAACAAAATTTTCAGTCTTTTTTCATTTATAGCGCAAAAAATAAAAAACCCAGTGGTGATTAAATACCACCAAAAGAAAGCTTTATTTGTGTGAAAAAAAGGACAAAAATTTCATATGGGTACAGTGTTGCATGACTGAGTATTTGTCATTCAAATTGTGAGAGTGCTGAAAGCTGAAAATTGGCCTAGTTAGGCCCAGTGGGCAAGTGCTTAAATCTCATTATGCAAAACTAGAAACTGAAGTAACTGGGTAAATGTAATTAAAGCTTATCTAAGGCCCAAACTTGTTGTCAGTTTTGGATTGAGTTTGGAAGTCCTATTAGGTTTTTCATTGCCCTCTGTGTCCACACTGGTGAGATTCAACCACTGAACTTGTCATGGTTACCATTATCACTAGAAAGTAATAGAAAATTTCACAGTTGCACAAGAACAGGCTTTGGGGAAAATCTTCTAACAGGGACATCTGTCCATCAACAACCGATAAGGTATTTCCACCCATTTTGGGGAGATTTCCTCTAACTTCATGTTGTGTTTGGGACAGAAAATTAGGGTAGAAATCTTCCCTAAATTATGCAATTGGACACAGACAGCAAAACCCTGCCCATGGATTTTTTTTAAATAGTAGAAGTACAAAAGAAAGTACAGAAGAGGTATAAAGGATTGGTAGGTACTAAAATATATGATAAACAAATTAATGCACAGTCACTAAAAAGATAAATCAGTGGATAAGGATAGGGCCTGGAGAAGACCAACATTGTGAGGGGAGTGCAGTGCAGGATGTAGGGTTGACCTAGATATGAGTAAGCAAGTGAAGTGTAGCCCTTAATCCCGGTCCATTGGGTAGTGGTCAGCAGTATAACATAAGATTTCTGAAGCAGTCAGAGCTCATATAAGCAATACAGATACTCCAGGTGGACATACAGTATCTCACAAAAGTGAGTACACCCCTCACATTTTTGTAAATGATTATATCTTTTCATGTGACAACACTAAAGAAATTACACTTTGCTAAAATGTAAAGTAGTGAGTGTACAGCTTGTATAACTGTGTAAATTTGCTGTCCCCTCAAAATAACTCAACACACAGCCATTAATGTCTAAACCGCTGGCAACAAAAGGGAGCACACCCCAGCACTGCCTTAACCCTATTTGGCATGGAGTTCACTACAGCTTCACAGGTTGCCACTGGAGTCCTCTTCCACTCCTCCATGGTGACATCACGGAGCTGGTGGATGTTTGAGACCTTGCGCTCCTGACCCTTCCGTTTGAGGATGCCCCACAGATGCTCAGTAGGGTTTAGGTCTGGAGACATGCTTGACAAGTCTATCACCTTTACCCTCAGCTTCTTTAGCAAGGCAGCGGTCGACTTGGAGGTGTGTTTCGGGTCGTTATCATGTTGGAGTACCGCCCTGTGGCCCAGTCTCCGAAGTGAGGGGATCATGCTCGGCTTCAGTATGTCACAGTACATGTTGGCATTCATGGTTCCCTCAATGAACTGGAGCTCCCCAGTGCCGCCAGCACTCATGCAGCCCCAGACCATGACACTCCCACCACCATGCTTGACTGTAGGCAAGACACACTTCTATTTGTACTCCTTACCTAGTTGCCGCCAGACACGCTTGACACCATCTGAACCAAATAAGTTTATGTTGGTCTCATCAGACCACAGGACATGGTTCCAGTAATCCATATCCTTAGTCTGCTTGTCTTCAGGAAACTGTTTGCGGGCTTTCTTGTGCATCATCTTTAGAAAAGGCTTCCTTCTGAGACGAGAGCAATGCAGACCAATTTTATGCAGTGTGCGGCGTATAGTCTGAGCACTGACAGGCTGACCCCCCACCCCTTAAACCTCTGCAGCAATGCTGGCAGCACTCATATGTTTATTTCCCAAAGACAACCTCTGGATATGACGCTGAGCACGTGCACTCAGCTTCTTTGGTCGACCATGGCGAGGCCTGTTCTGAGTGGAACCTGTCCTGTTAAACCTCTGTATGGTCTTGGCCACTGTGCTGCAGCTCAGTTTCAGGGTCTTGGCAATCTTCTTATAGCCTAGGCCATCTTTATGTAGCGCAGTAATTCTTTTTTTCAGAACCTCAGAGAGTTCTTTGTCATGAGGTGCCATGATAAACTTCCAGTGACCAGTATGAGAAAGTAAGAGCGATAACACCAAATTTAACATAACTGCTCCCCATTCATACCTGAGACCTTGTAACGCTAACAAGTCACATGACACCAAGAGGGAAAATGGCTAATTGGGCCCAATTTGGACAATTTCACTTAGGGGTGTACTCACTTTTGTTGCCAGCGGTTTAGACATTGATGGCTGTGTGTTGAGTTATTTTGAGGTGACAGCAAATTGACACTGTTATACAAGCTGTACACTCACTACTTTACATTGTAGCAAAGTGTCATTTCTTCAGTGTTGTCATATGAAAAGATATAATAAAATATTTACACAAATGTGAGGGGTGTACTCACTTTTGTGAGATACTGTATATTGGTCAAATGTATCAAGTAACCAAGCCTGGCAGAGGTTTTAACTGTTAACTATTCTATAAAAATGTATAACAAAATGGATACATTTTAATACATAGGTAAATTCCAGGGCTTAAAACCACTTTTATCAATGGTTATAAATTTGGAGACCGTCTAGGATCCTCTTTGTATACTACAAATACTTGACCAGTAAACAGATAAATTCATGCAAGTAGAAGGAATGTGTTCTTGCCATAACTAGAGCTCTGCTATTCACCACAATCCTGATTTCCAGCCTGATATATTAATTTTTAGTGTGAGAAGAAAAAAATCACGGTGCACTCAGTAGTACTTGTAGGCTGTAGGCTGCTGTGATGGGCTTGCAGACATGTATGACAATGCCTTAGTTGCCAACATTCCAAAAAAAAAATTTAGGGACATCTTTTTTTGTCATGTGCCCAGCAAGCCATTGTAGGCTGAGCTGTACTTTAATTAGGGGTAGGGCATTCATTTAACTTGGGTGTGGTCTTACAACAAGCATATCATTAACATATAAATGTATTTGTTGCAGGCATATGTAGTGCCTTCTACCCTTAGGGAGCTCAAAGATTTGATAAAAGCTTCTCAGATATTTTGGACAGACAATGTTGTGAGTTGCTGCGCTTTTGTTACCACTTGCAACAAATTAATTTGATAGCGGTGGAAAGCGGCGCCAGCCCCATTGGTCCTGTGTCCCATGATTTGGGTGGGGACAACTGCAGCTAGGACTCTCTAATTCTCAGAAAACTGACCGTAATTAAAAAAAAGAAAAAAAACTTTCTCTGGCTCCATTTGTTCAGCAGAGGGAGGGGCCGCGGCAAAAGCGGACTATTTTTCCCTTTTCAGGTGCAGGGGAGTAATTTGTATGCAGCTGCTCCCAATATATAAACTAAAGTCCCAGCCTTTGCTACATCTATCTTCCGGAGCAAGCCGGCGGATTGATATCACAGAGGCGGGGGCTTTAGTTTATCTATTGTGAGCGGCTGCATACGGATACTTCACCGCATACGGATACTTCACCGCACCCGAAAATTGAAAAATAGTCCCCTTTTGCCATGGCCCCCCTGCACCTAAAAAAATGGAGCCAGAGAAAGTTTTTTTTATTTTTTTTAATTGCTCTTGGTTTCCTGAGAATTAGGGAGTCTTATCTGCAGCTGTCCCCAGCCTAATCTCAGATTCCGGGACACAGGCCGGGACTGAGCAACGGCGGGACAGAGGCCAAAAAATTGTGACTGTCCTGTGCAATCCGTATGTAAGTATGCAAGTCCAAATCACATCTCACAGTATATTGCAGAGCTATCATTGATTTCTTAACTGGAGCTAAATGACTTTCCAACTAAAGCTAAATGATTTTTTGACTGCAGCTATAAAGGGTTTTTTGGCTGGGGCTAAAAAAGTTTTTTTTTTTTTCTGTTCTGTTTCCGCAATCTAAACACTGAAACTGTAATCTCTATAACTGATCCAGTTGTGGTGAAATTGCTTAACTTACAGTCCCAGGAACTTGGCAGACAGTGAACATCAGATAGGTTAAAAAATCATAGTGTATCTAGTTAGCAGTATATGTGATAAATGGAGGCTAAAGCATGAAGAAGAAGTGTGGGACTACTACAAAGCGCATCCCCTAGGTAAGGAGTGAAGTAGTGATAAAATTATGAAAGGCAAACAGACAATGCATGTGTAACATGATAGGACCCTCTGTATCACAAGCAAAAACAGAATTATCCAGCCTTTAAAGGAAATCTCCACAAGGGGGTATTAGATTTTGCTGCAGTAGTCTCCCAGATCACAGCCTACATGATTGCTCTATTGGCAACAATCAGAAGACCGAAGTGAAGTAGTACCAAGCTGATAGGCAAGGTGTGATAGAGATATCCGTCGGAAATCAATTTTTCAGGAACAATTGTAACACTTGCAAATTTTGGGGCAGGAGTTGTGCTGATTATGTCCAATTCAGAAACTGAAGGTCTCCAAACCTCTCAAAGGACTATTATTCATCTTTCTGCACAGACTGGAGGGGATTTACTAGAGCTGGAGAGTGCAAAATCGGGTGCAGCTAGGCATAGAATCCAATTGGCTTGCAGTTTTGTTTTTTTTGTCAAAGCTTAATTGAACAAGCTGAAGTATGAAGCTCATTGGCTACCATATACAGATGCACCAGATTTTGCACTTGGTTTTAGTAAAGCAACCCCAGTGTCCTAGTATTTTAACATGTCCACACTACATTAGATGTTTACTTTGAGCACAAAGCGCAGGCAAACACACCACTGCACTTAACTAAAAGAGAATACCCCAGACAACGGGGTGGGGAGGGGGTCATCTGTATCCACAGATCCCTATTCCTACAGTTGGCTCAGAGGAAGACAAAAAAACCCGTATAAAACATGGTACATTTTTCTCCAATAAGTAAAAGAAATACTTCCTGATTCCCTAAGCCAACTGGACACACTCTGGATCAACAATCTATGGTGTTAATACTTATGAATATTAAAAAACGGTTATATTCTGGGCATTTAGAAACAGATCCATCCATCTTTGAAGAACAATGACAGAGCAAAAGAAAGTCAATAGAAGGGAGGTTTGTTATATTATGGAATGAATACAATTTGTATGTGTCCTAAAGGCCTCAGTATTCGGTAAATGGGCCATGTGTTTATGTGGCTTCAGCCTTCAGGTGCTGCATTCAGGCAGCCAATGTAAGTGTATGGGGACACAGTAGCTGCATGGACACAGCCACTCAATCAAATTTGACATGTGTGCGGGTGTGGGTGAGTGGCCCCAAATGCACATTGTCTGTGTTCAGGACTGTTCACCTACATACCTGGCAAATTGGGATGATCTGCTGTATTAATGCAGTCACTGCATCCCCATACACTTACTGGACATGGGCTGCCTGCACACAGAGCCTGGCGGTTCCAGCATCATAAATACACAGCCCATTTACAGACCACAGGCATCAGCTCCCGTGTGTAGAGGCCTTACTGGTTAATGATCTTTCTTATTTAAAGAATAACAAATATTATTAATTTTATTTCATTTCTAGGGCATCTGGCAGAAAGACAGAGAAATTTACTGTGTCTGTAAATATAGCTGCACAAAGTAAAGTGACATTTGAGTTGGTTTATGAAGAAATGCTGAAGCGTAATCATGGGAAATATGAAATGTTCATCAAAATTCAACCAAAGACTCTTGTCAGAAACTTTCAGGTATTTCACGAACAATACTATGCTGGGTAAATAAATCCAGTGAATGTTCAAAAAATCCCAGTAAAGTGTAACTTGCAGTAAATGAAATGAAAATCCAAAGGACAATATGATAAAGCTCCCAACGAAATATGAAAGTCAAAAATCCTTGCAACAATCGATAAAGTACATGTGCAAAAAACGATCAATGTGCAGAAAAAAAACATCAGTGTCCACTTCATCCAATCACCATCCGAAGTGTACTACCTATTTCCCCCAGCCTCTCATCTCTAGCACCGTCTCACCTCTTGTTCCCTCACCAGCCTGGCTGGGCAGACCTCCCTGGACAGAGGCAGCGGCAGGAGGCCCCCACTTTACCCGTTGAGCGTGGAGATCGAGGCTGCCTGCTGAAAATTGTTGGTCCTGCTGAGTTGATTGCTGGAGGTCGATCGACTGTGGAATTTTTCATCTATTGCTGATCCGAGCTCGACTTGGCCCGTAGGGGCCGCTGCTAGAGGTGAGAGGTTGGGGGAAATAGGTGGCACACTTCAGATGGCGATTGGATGCAGTGGACACTGATCATTTTTTTCTGCATATTGATCGTTTTTTGCACATGCACTTTATTGATTTTTTACTTTCATATTTAATTGGGAGCTTTATCATATTGTCCTTTTGGATTTTCATTTCACTTACTGCAAGTTGCACATTACTGGGATTTTTTGAACATTTACTGGATTTATTTACCCAGCTGGGTCACTGATAGTTTTTTTACACTTTGAAGATTGACTGCAATATTTTTTCTGTGTTATTGGCTTTTTTGCACATTATTATTACATTTTTGAGCATTTGTTTACCTAGTAGGTGATTGTGTTTTACTCAGATTCCTATCTTCACGGCTATTTTGCACATCATTATTACATTGTTTACTAGGTGATTGTGTTTCACACAGATTCCTACCTTCACAATATCTAGATTCACTTTATTCATATACAGGTTAGTTAGCGCCACATAATTTAGTTATAATTTTAATTTTTTGCTGTGTGGAAACACTTTGATATGTTGGCGGCTTCTGTTGCACCTATTTATATTTATTTTGGTTTTGCGCATTAGTTTACCCCACTTTTTCATATGTATGTGGCCATGGCTGAGGTTTCTGTGCAGTGTGCACGCTCTCAGCACAGTCAACAACAGCTCCCAGTTTCTAGTTATGATTAGGAGCAGGTGGGACTCTGAGCACTGGGGCTTCTAATCATGTGACCACTGTGACAGCCAACTACAGTGGTCACGTGGTCAGGAAGTCTGTCCTACCCTCCATTTAAAGGGTTTGTAATCCCTCAAGGTTTTTCACCTTAATGCACGCTATGCATTAAGGTGAAAAACCTCCTGTGATGTGGCTGCCCCCTAGAGCCCCCCTTTTACTTACCTGAACCAGGTCTTTCCAGCTCCAGCTGGTGTCTTCGCTCCCGCTGCTGTCAATCAAATCCAATGACACCAGGGGGGCGGGGCCGAGTCCTGCTGTCTGTGCCAATAGACGCAGCAAGAGGACACGGGAGCGTGCTCACATGAGTGCCCCAAGGGAGAGCGGCTCTCCAACAGGGCACTTGAGAAGAGGAGGAGCCAGGAGCGCTGCTCTTGAGAAGAGGGCACTTGAGAAGAGGAGGATCTGGGCCATTCTGTGCAGAGGAGGTAAGTATAACATGTTTGTTTTTTGTTTTTTTAAAAACCGAACCTTTAGATATCCTTTAAGACTCTGTTGAAGGTCTATAGCAGATGGCCAGGGAGATGTTAAAGTGATTGTAAAGGCAGAAAGTTTTTTATCTTAAATGGGTTGTAAAGGTAAAAGTTTTTTCACCTTATTGCATTCTGTGCATTAAGGTGAAAAAACATCTGACAATACCGCCCCCCCCAGCCCCTTGTTCTACTTACCTGACCCCTCGAAAGTCCCGCGCTCGTTCCCGACATCCTTTTCACCGCTCAGCCTGGCCATTGATTGGCTAGAGTGGATGGATTGAAAGCAGTGCAGCTATTGGCTCGCGCTGCTGTCAATCACATCCAATGAAGCGGCGTGCTGGGGGGTGGGGCCGAGTGATACAGTGAGCGGCTATGGCACAGTAAGCCGCTGAGGGACCCCAGAAGACCAGGTTCGGTGCCACTCTGTGCAAAAAGAGCTGCACAGTGGAGGTAAGTATAACAGGTTTGTTATTTTTAAAAAAAATAACTTTAGTGATCCTTTAATGCATTCTATGCAAAAAAACCCTGTGTGCAGCAGCCCCCCTAATACTTATCTGAGCCCCATCTCTATCCAGCAAAGTACACGAGTGCCTCAGCCGTCTGGGAATCTCCCTCCTGATTGGCTGAAACACAACAGCGGCGCCATTGGCTCCTGCTGCTGTCAATCAAAGTCAGTTAGCCAATCGGGAGATGGGACGGGGCCGAACCACAGCTCTGTGCCTGAATGGACACACAGGGCAGCAGCTCAGGTAAATAGCAGAAAGAAAAATGACTCCTGCGCACAAGTGGATGACCAGACAGATAGTACAACGACACAGGCCTTGCTGCCCTCAAGGACGGGGAATCCTAGTAGACAACGAGAGAGAAGAAAAGAAGGGGCGCACCAGCCTTGTGCATTGTCTTTTGTAAAAGTATTTATTAAATAAAATGATAAAAGGAAATTACTCACAAGCAATTGTAGAAAAAGGCACAACGTAAAGATGCACCAACTGACAGCATGCAGTTTAGGGTGAGCGATACCTTTCAAGGGTCGTGGAGTAACGCACAAGCATCACTACCAACTGACGCGTTTCAAAGGGAACATCCCTTCTTCATCAGAGCTCAGCCTGAGCTCTGATGATTTTATTTAATAAATACTTTTACAAAAGATAATGCACAAGGCTGGTGCGCCCCTTCTTTTCTTCTCTCTCGTCAGCAGCTCAGGTATCCACATAGCAAGCTGTTTGCTGTTGGGGCACTCGACAGGAGGAAGGAGCCAGGAGCACCGGCGAGGGACCCAAGAAGAGGGGGATCGGGGCTGCTCTGTGCAAAAACATGTTTATTATTTTTAAAGAAAAAAAAATTAGACTTTTTAGTATCACTTTAACATGTCAGGTACTGCACACGCTTCCGGGTACACTGTTTGATGTATAACTTGTATGTATATTTTTTTATTTACGAATAAACATGTTCCTTAATTTAAAAACAAAAAAAAAAAAAAAAAAAAGTTCAATGACTCCAGTTAATCATTTTATATACACTAGAACTCAAACCAATAGCAATAAAAACAGGCTTTTTTGATAAGGTAAATAAACAGCAGCAAATGAAAAGTCATCTTTTTCCTATACTTAAAGGCTAACCTCGGGCAACCAAAAAATGATCCCTTGCTGCAGGGCTGTGCGCATACTGCAGCCCCACTACAGGGGATAGTTTTATAGTTTCCTGAAGGTGGGTGTCAAAGTATTAGCTTAACAATTAGGCAATTTGATTTTTCAAATGGAGGTCCACAATAGCACATAGTTTGCCATGCATGTTAATGAGAGGAAACTCAATTTGTCAGATTCACACCAACATTGTTCAGAAATCCTTGCAGTTGGCCATGAGGCCTCCTGAGAAACATCTAAAGGGTAAGAAATATTAAAAAAAACGTATGCAGTGTAAATGGAACACATAACAAACATACTATATAGCAGGGTTTTCGCAAATTGGACTGCAAACGATGAATTAAGCTTTTACCCTTTAATTACTGGTAACCAGGGCTTTTTTGTCAGAGAATAGGCGCAGGAACTCCTCCTTTCTAATTCACTTCTTGTCTCCCCCCATACCACCCCTTTTAGAGAATATAGAGCCAAGTATCATTTTGTGGTGCTAAGTAAATCTGTATGAAATTTGTTAATGATAACAGGAAAAGCAGTAAAATACCCCCCCCCCACACACACACACACACACACACACACACACCTCCAGCCAGCAGTAATAGACCCCCCCCCTTTCAACAATAGATTTCCTTAGCAGCAATGGACCCCCGCAACAAAATACCACCCCAATAACAACAGACCCCTGGCAGCAACAACAAAATCTCCCAGCAGCCAGCAACAATAGACCCCTTCCTCAACAGTAGATCCCTTCCAGCAACAATTGACCCCCCCCAGCAACAATAGACAGCCACGCAAAAATAGATCCCCTCCAGCAACAATAGATCCCCAAGCAGTTATCATAAATGGATCCCAGCACCCCTTGCCATTGCATACATTCAGTGCTGGAGGTAGCTGAACTGCCTTCCCCTGTGTTCCTACAAAAAAAAAAACAAAAAAAACAAAAAAAAAATCCCTGCTGGTAACTGTATTTCTGGAAAACCTTATCTCAAGGCTGTGGTTCTGCAGGGCAGGTCTTCCAAAATCAGTCTGAAATTCAGTCTACAGTCTAACTATGCATGTCCCTGATCATTGAGAAAGAAATCATTCACACCACTGGTCCACCCTCTATGCAGTCTACAGAAAAAATTCAGTACTGTCCGTGATACTTTTTTTATTTGCACTAACATACAATTTTTCAGGACAAGCTTTGAGGGTATGTCCCCTTCTTCAAGGTCCAAGCAGTACTGATTCACAATTTTTTTAAGCAGAATGCTTGGACCTTGAAGAAGGGGACATACCCTCAAAGCTTGTCCTGAAAAATTGTATGTTAGTGCAAATAAAAAAAGTATCACGGACAGTACTGAATTTTCTCTGTCACAATTGCACTAATACGGCTACAATCAAATCAAGTATGTAGTCTACAGGAAAGCTTATATGAAGGGGGGGAGGGGGTGCAGAATGACAGGCAAGAAGCTGCAAATTCACCCCTAAACTACTAGATAGACTTTTCCAAAAATATATTATTTTTTGTTTCTACTTGCTTTCTTATTAAACAAGCTCCTAAATATGTGTTCATGTACCCTTTTTTTTGGCAATATTTACATTTTCAGATAGAAGTACATATTCATGAACCTCAAGGCATCAGCTTTCTAGACGCCAATGCGACTTTCATAACAAATGATTTACTACCGGCTGTCCATAAAATTTTCTATGCTCAAAAGGTATATTTTTTACTATTTCAAAAGTTTAATTCAGTGCAATTTTTTTTTCTCTTTTCAGCACTAAAATTTTTAAAAATAGCTTTTGTAAATTTGGTAGATTCAGATTCAAAACCCAGTTAAAGTATACCTGAATGTCAGGGAGATCAGATTATACTGGGTGTTGAAAAACTCAGTTGAGAGACACAACCCGCTTGTCTGCAAACAAAAACTGGACCATCTGACATAGTCAGGTATACAAAGGCTGCCAATGATCATCCAGGCTTTGCAAGTCTTTATTAACAGAATGTATAACATGAATTGTCTTTATTAACCTCTTCACGCCTAAGCCTTTTTCTGACACTTGTTGCTTACACGTTAAAATCAGTATTTTTTTTTTGCTAAAAAATGACTTAGAACCCCCAAACATTATATATATATATATATATATATATATATATATATATATATATATATATATATATATATATATATATATTTTTTTTTAGCAGAAACCCTAGAGAATAAAATGGCGGGTGTTACAATATTTTATGTTATACTGTATTTGTGTAGCAATCTTTCAAATGCAATTTTTTGGGGAAAAATACACTTTTATGAATTAAAAAAACAAAACAGTAAAGTTAGCCCAATTTTTTTGTATAATGTGAAAGATGTTACGTCAAGTAAATACCTAACATGCCATGCTTTAAAATTGCACACACTCGTGCAATGGCGACAAACTACGGTACTTAAAAATCTCCATAGGCGACGCTTTAAAACATTTTAATTGTTTAGAGTTACAGAGGTCGTCTTATGTTAGCATTATTGCTCTCACTCTAACAATTGCGGTGATACTTCACATGTGTGGTTTGAACACTGTTTACATTTTTGGGCGCGACTGATTTACTTATGCGTTCGCTTCTGCGCGCGAGCACAGAGGGATGGGTTGCTTTAAATTTTTTTTTTTATTATTTAATTTTTTTATTTTTACACTGTCCCTGTAAAAAAAAATTTTTAGCACTTTTATTGCTGTCACAAGGAATGTAAATATCCCTTGTGACAGTAATAGGCACTGACAGTACTCTTAATGGCGGGATCTGGGGTCCCTCCTTTGCATTCAAAATGGCAAGTTTGTCTGTTTTTGAATACTGAATTTTTTAAAAAATCTGGCGCCTTTAAGGCTCCAGTCAACTGGAAGTAATGTCGCTTCCTGGTCACCTGATTCGAAAGCGATTCTGGCTTTTTTCGGGTCTCCGGCCAGCCGGCGGATGTGTCGGTGTTCTCTCAGATTACTGCTACTGATCAGAAAAGGCAACAGAAGTGACGTTCCAACGCAGAAATACTTACTGCGCATGTGCCATGCATTCCAACATGCGTTCCATGGCGCTATGCATTCCAAACCCTCATGATCTGATGGGTAATCGGTAATCTAATAGAACACCCATGCAGACATCTTACTAAACCCAGCTACGTCTTGAATCTCAGTGTAATTTTAGCAATAAAGTGAGTGTATATAAATAAATATAGCTTATTGACATCTGTGATACTTGGATGTTTAATTTTGAAAGCCTAAGGCTGGGTTTACACTATCTTTGCATGCGGAGGGTCCGATGCGCCCCCATTCACCGTTTCAGGTTCAATTTCAGCCCGAATTTTGGCCTGACTTCAGACCTGAAATGGACCAAAAGATGCACAGGGGCCCACACCGGAACCACAGAAGAGATATGTGAACCAGCTCCACAGAGAGCGGGTTCACATATCTCCTGCTATTGCGAATTGGATGCGGTGAAACAAATCCAATTTGCAATAGTGTGAAACCAGCCTAAAGGTTTAGCGCTAAGCAGTGTGGGGTGTACCAACACAGCCTCCGCAACCTTCCTACTGCTGATGTCCAGCTTCTTTCATGTAACATCAAAACAGCAGAACAGATGTCAATATATTATATTTATTTATATGCACGCACTTTATTGCTAAAATTACTCTGAAATTCAAGACGTAGCTGGGTGTAGTAAGATGTCCGCATGGGTGTTCTATCAGATTACTGCCACCCATCAGGTCATGAGGGTTTGAAACGCATAGCGCCGTGGAATGCATGTTGCATGTTGCATAGTGCATGCGCAGTAAGTATTTTTGGAGGGAACATCACTTCCATTGCATTTTCTGATGGATAGCGGTAATGTGATAAAACACCGGCTGGTCACTCAGGCCTCCCGGTGGGAAGGGAGAGCCCAGGTGACCCTGGAAGGCGGCGGGAGGGGGGGACATCCCCTCTTGCTGCTTGTATTACAAGAAAGCGGCTGATTAGCCGCATTGGTTGTTATTACAAGAAAGCCGACCGTCGGCTCTAAAACATGGTACTGGGGTGGTGCCTGCAGCTGCAGGCATCACCACAGTACAACCCCTTGAAGCGTTATGTTGGCGTCAAGGGGTTAAATATTTATTTTTATTATAAGACTTCTATATAATGAACAAAAATAGTATAAAACAGTAAAAAAAAAAAAAAAAAACACATTTGACATAAACCATTATATTCTCCCTTAAGAGAAATGTAATATCAAAAAGCTGTCTATGCATACCTGCATCTGTCTTTACAGCTGTGAGATATGCTATTTCTGTTAGTCAGGGTGAAAAGTTTCACAAAAAAAATTAAAAACCTGAATATGTTTTACACAATTGTATATGACAGTTATGACTGTATTGACCATATAATGGGCTTCATTTTTAGGGCTATGTCTCTTTCAAACCCACGCTGGATCAGCAACGTTCCTGTGCAAATTGTACAACTTCCTTACTGGATGGAGATTTTACTGTGACATACGATGTTAATCGAGAATCACCAGGAAGCATACAGGCAAGATATATAATCTCATTTTCAGAATTCTGCTGACAAAAATAATACGATTCCAAATTAGAAAAATGTACATAAGTGTATAATTACCGTACTGTAATCATATGTATGGCACCTGATTATTTACATATATGTCCTCAATATACATACACGGGTATCAGGGTGCCATGTTTGTAATACATGGGATGCTGGCATGAAAGCTGAACCAAGCACATATAAACAACACAAATCAATGCATTTTGTATTTATTAATACATAATTAAATATATTTTCCAAATTATATATATATATATATATATATATATATATATATATATATATATATATATATATTATATATATATTCCTCTCGTAAGATAAATACTTCCTAACACTAGACAGTATCAAGCAATTAATCAAAAGCAGCGCTCCTGTCAATATTTAAAATGACTGGCTAACAAATGTCTATCAACATAAGGGGACATAGAGACACAATAGGAGTAGCAGGTGGTGATTAGAAAGAGTCGGAAGTAGACACAGGTGGTAATCTTAGTGTTGTCTGTAAAACATGCACCTTTCACCAGATTCCTCAAGACAATGTGTCACACTCCCTGCAGAATAATTATATTAATTTGGCTTTATAATCAAGATCTGTAAGTATGCAGTCTGAGTTCCCTTTTATGCTTTGACATTGAAAAAGCTCACTCAGCTCAGCATAAGACGAATCTTGAAATAGCTAGGTTGTGTGCATGTCATTTTTTGTACCAGTTGTTCTCCATGTACAGAGTTAATGACTAAAGGTCAGTAGGTCAGTGGTTTCACAGATAAGAATATACTCAGAGTATCTGTCATAGACTTTATTGTAAAGATCTTTTTAAAAGTAAAAACATATATTATCTATAATATAGTTAGTTATTTGATATAGTTATTTAATTAGTTAGCTAGATTGAGTTTGTGTGAAGTAATATATATTTATATATATCCAATTATAGTTTAATATGCATTTGTAAGTTTTGGTACAGAATTGCATTTCTGTAGCTTAAAGAATATCCATTACAAGAATTCGGCCATTTGGAAAGGTCATTCACCTTGAGTTTTTTATAAGAATCTGTTGTGTGTTACTGACAATCAAAGAAGCTTAAGAGACGTGTCAGCTGTTGGCAAAGAGAATATTTAGAATAATCACGAATATGATCATTTCATTTTTAGTTCTAGCCGTATATGGCTATGGCTATAGTCTGCTGACTAGTAGATTTGAAATAGTATAAAAACAGAGTGACACTTCACTTCAGGACGCACGGCACACACTTCACACACACACACGACACACCACACACACAACACATGTCCTTTACTCACACACAGAAGGACTCCACTACTTTTTCACACACACAAAGAAGTAGGACACACGCATCCTTACACTGAAGAAGACATTTTGTTTACATTAGGCCTAAATACAGCCTACCTCACAAACAGCTGCTAGAGCGGACATCTCTCTGACATAGAGAAGAACAGACGGAGCTGAAACACCTCTTGAACATTCTTGATACAAGTTTTTGTTCCTATTATCTTTTGTTTTACTACATCAAGCTGTAAGAAGAATTTAACTTTGTATATATTTTCAAGTTATTGCCAAGTGTGACCAAATAAATTCACACTTTGTTTTAAGACAGTCTGGCTACTGAACTTTTGAACAAAACGCCTAAGACACTGTTGACATAACACGTGTCTGTGAGAAGAGAAGGTTTTTCACTCTCTCTACATTTTTACACTCCCCTCTGGGATTTAAACTCACCGAACCGCTATAATTTACAAGCCTCAACAGATATCCAGATGCTACCTCCACACAATGTCCTCGATCAGAGCCTCAAACGAAATCCACAGGCACCAAAAATATGAGAAGAAAACTCCACATAGTCTAGTCCCGTTTTGAATTTTTATTTTAATTCCTCCGATCATAAAAACGTGTATTCATTAAAGCTTTCACAGTCCTTGCCATTTGATTTATCTTATAACTTGATGTCCTTGTTATTATCAAACCTTACTGAGGGGCCAAAGATGGTTCCGTTGTGTGCTCAGCCAAACACGCCGACCCGCACTACTTCCAGTTTCCTCACTCAGTTCTTTGGAACACAAGGTGTCAATATGTCACTTCTGGTCACCGTAAGATCACGCTCTGACGCGTTTCGTCATTTGGACTTTGTCAAAGGGCGTCGCCCTAAACTGCTGGCAACAAATTGAGTGCACCCCTAAGTGAAAATGTCCAAATTGGACCCAAGATGTCAATATTTTGTGTGGTAACCATTATTTTCCAGCACTGCCTTAACCCTCTTGGGCATGGAGTCCACCAGAGCTTCACAGGTTGCCACTGGAGTCCTCTTCCATTCCTCCATGACAACATCTCGGATCTTAGAGACCTTGCGCTCCTCCACTTTCCGTTTTGAGGATGCCCCACAGATGCTCAATAGGGTTTAGGTCTGGAGACATGCTTGGCCAGTCCATCACTCTAATGCCCCGTACACACAGTCAGATTTTCCGATGGAAAATGTCCGATCGGAGCGTGTTGTCGGAAATTCCGACCGTGTGTGGGCTCCATCGGACATATTCCATCGGATTTTCCGAAACACAAAGTTTGAGAGCAAGATATAAAATTTTCCGACAACAAAATCCGTTGTCGGAAATTCCGATCGTGTGTACACAAATCCGACGGACAAAGTGCCACGCATGCTCATAATAAATAAAGAGATGAAAGCTATTGGCCACTGCCCCGTTTATAGTCCCGAAGTGCGTGTTTTACGTCACTGCGTTCAGAATGATCGGATTTTCCGACAACTTTGTGTGACCGTGTGTATGCAAGACAAGTTTGAGCCAACATCCGTCGGAAAAAATCCTAGGATTTTGTTGTCGGAATGTCCGAACAAAGTCCGACCATGTGTACGGGGCATTAATCTCAGCTTCTTTAGCAAGGCCGTGGTCGTCTTGGAGGTGTGTTTGGGGTCATTATCATGTTGGAATACTGCCCTGCAGCCCAGGTACTTATAGGTGGCACTGATAGGTGTGCACAGATGGGCACTGACAGGTGGCACCAATGGACAATGACAGGTGGCACTGATGACATTGATTGGTGGCACTGATAAAACTTATTGGTGGCATTGCTGGGCATAACTGAAACATAATGGTGCCAATCAGTGCCCATTTGTGGGCACTGATTGGCACATGTGGATGGCCATGGGGTACATACCTGGCCATCCACATGTTGCTCCTTCCCTGGTGGTCCTAGTGGCGATCCCTGGTGGTCCAGTGTGGTGATCTGAGGGGGGCTGCGCTGATAAACAATCAGCGCAGACTTCCCCTGTCAGGAGAGCCGCCGATCGGCTCTCCTCTACTCGTGTCTGTCAGACGCGAGTCAGGAAAAGCCGATCAACGGCTCTTCCTATTGACATCGTGATCAGCTGTGATTGGACACGGCTGATCACGTGGTAAAGAGCCTCCACCGGAGACTCTTTACCGAGATCGGTGGAGCGGTGTGTCAGGCTGACACACCACTCCGCCGATCGCCGTGATGCGTGCCCCCGCGGGCGGCATGTTATCCTGCTGGTTGTCATATGACGCCCAGTCAGGATAACGGAACCACTTCTCAGACGTCAATCCGCTATAGGCTGGGCGGGAAGTGGTTAAATATATATTTTTTTAATGCAAGCAGTTTTAATTTTTTGAATTTGAGTTGTCAGCCTCTTGTAATCCCAGTACAGCAGAGCTTAGACTGGAAGAGAGAAAAGAACAAGGAGCAAATCATTTAGCTCCCTGTGCTGATAAGAGGAAAGAGCTCAATAGTGTGCTGCTTTTTCTTCAATGACCAGTCACAGGGAGGAGTTAAGGACTCTTTACTGAACTACAGAAGAGGCTGTGTGGTGTGGCAGAACTGGATGAAAAGCCTCATAAAGCAAACTAAAACTACCTTCCCTGATCGAGCCAAATCCTCTATTTGTGCCTCACATGCTCTCCGTCTCAGGCACTGCAGCTCACAGTGGGAGGGTTTCAGCAAAAGAGACAGCATTGTCAATCCAGAAAGCAGTGGGCAGGAATAGGTGTACCCAGCTGCTGGTTGACAAGCAAGAGGGAGTTAGTTCAGTTTTAACACTCTCTCCTTCCCCAAGCGGAATTGCTGGAACTTTTTAAAACAGTTTTTATCTATTTTTTATTTTTGCTCTGCCCCTTGCCGTTCTTCCGCCCTAAGCCAGAATGACATTTAGCTGGTACATCCGCCTCTTGGATATCTCCCCAGAAGCTGCAGGATTGGCAGAAGGAGTGGTTAGTGAGCAGGTTTGGGGGGGTGCGGGTCCAGTGTATCATAGAAGCTGCCTGCAACAGGAAGAGGCAGCCAGCTGAAGAGGACCGAGACAGTGGTGCAGAACACGTTGTATGGCACCCAAACAGCAGATCATTGATCGTAGTTCTACTTTAAGGCTCCTTCCACATTTGCCTCTGAGGGTGGTTAAAACAAACGGCTGATCTGCATTTCTACAGCTCCCCCCACCACCTACCTACATGTGAGAGGACACGATGCTGCTCAAATAGGTACACGTTGCCATGAAAATTTCAATGCTGCATGCCACGTTTTTGACAGGCAGGGGGAGGGTATTTGAAAGTTCAAGAGTAGTTGGATTTTTGTTTTGTTAAAAAGAAAAATTGGTTCAGGCATCTGTCCAAAATGGAAGCTTACTACTGGCTGTAAAAATTCACATTACCATAGTCCCCCTTCAGATCATAGCCCCCCTTCAAATCACAGTCCCCCCCTCACATCACAGTACACCTTTTCATTACAGTCCCCCTTCACATCATAACACCCCCTTTACATCACAGCTACCCTTTTACATCCCAGCCTCACCCCCTTCCAATCACAGCCCCCTTCCCATCACAGTACTAGTTTGCATCACAGCTCCCCTCACATTACAACCCCCTCCACATCACAGTACCCCCTTCACATTACAACCCCTCCACATCACAGTACCCCCTTCACATTACAACCCCCTCCACATCACAGTACCCCCTCCACATCACAGTACCCCCTTCACATTACAGCTCCCTTACGGCTCCCACTTCACATCACACTTTCCCCCGCACATCACAATCCCCATCCACATCACAGTACCCTCCTCATATCACAGTCCCCCTTTACATCACAGCCCCCCTTCAAATCATAGACCTACTATTACATCGATCACAATATCACTGTCCTCAGTCCCACTTCACATCACAGCCCTGTTACATCAGTCTTTGATGAAGTAAAAAGCATCCAAGAGGCACTGGAACTTTAAGGCTCCTTTCACACTGGTGCCTGTTCTGCCGCTTTTAAAAGCATGTTTTGTTATTTTTAAATTCCAAATCTCCAGGCACAGCGATCACTTGCATGTGTACATTGCGATTAGCTGCATTTACATGTGGCTGCGTTTAGCTGCGTTGGAACATTCTTGCCATTTCTGATGTGCTTTTCTTTCCTTGTTGCCCCTGCTATCTGCAGGAAAAATAGTACACTGCGATTACCTGCAGATAGCTGCAATAAATCAGTCCTGGACGCAGTCAATTTATTTTTTCTATCCACACCAAACCCCATGTAACAAAACTGTTGCTCAGGGCCATCTTTAATATTGATTGGACCCTGGGCAAAACTTTTCTTGGGGCCCCCCCATGCAGTTTCGCTCTCCACCTGCTCTGAGACATACAATAAATAGCAGCTAGACTCAATCAGTTTACTGAATCAGATCAGACAGCTGTTGTGATTGGTTGCCAGAGGTTACAGTGTATCATCATTACCGCTCACTGACTGGTTGCTAGAGGTTACAGCACACATTTCGGCTCACTGCTTAGTTGCTAGAGGTTACAGCACATGATTTCTGCTTGTTGATTGGTTGCTAGAGATTACTGTGGATATGACCTCAGGGGAGCATGATATACATATCAATGCCGCTGGCCGCTGCTATTTACATATAAATGGCACCACTATTTACATATGAATGCCGGTAATTTACATGTAAACACAGGGTCTGCAGGTGAGTCATCTGTACACAACAATAGGGCAGAGCCAGGCAGCATTAGTAGCAGCATTTCACACTGAGATATTGGGACAAAGCACAGGACTAAAACCTCAAGGGATGAGGGAATTTAAATCAGGATATTTGGCAAGTATGAGGCAGCTGCTTTGGGCCCCACAACAATGACAGGGCCCAGGGCAGCTGCCCCTTTTGCCCTGCCTTAAAAACGGCCCTGCTGTTGCTAAATGCAGTGTGTGAATGGGGCCATGGGAAAGCATTGTCCGAGTTTAGCTGCAGTAGATAACTTGATCTATCTGCAGCTAAAGGCCCCTTTCACACTTATACGACTTGTCCCACGATTTTGTACTGCAAAATCGTATGAAAAGTCATTCTCCATGATTTTCAATTACTACCATTCATATTGGCACGACTTTAAGTCGTGCCGACTTCAAAGTAGTACCTGCACTACTTTGGTCCAACTTCTATGCGAGTTGTACTCCATAGACCTCAATGTTAAACCCTCAAGTAGCATGCAAATCGTGCCTGAATAATATAGACACGATTTCCGTACAACTTTGTAAGCACAAGCTGTAAGCACAAGTCTCACACCATCTATGTTTTCATTTGTTAATGGCAAAGTTGTGGCAAAGTCGTACAAAGTAGTACTGATCCAAAATCGTGTCAAAATCGCTGTAAAATCGTGCCCGCAAAATCACGGTAAAATCGCGCAACTTTGAAGTCGTACAAGTGTGAAAGGGGCCAAAAGCTGAATTCTATCCGCCGGTGTGAAAGGAGCCTAATATTAGTTCATATAGGGTAGTAAGAAGAAACAAAGCATTCAGACAGCTCACTAGCTGTTAGGCTGCTCACAACAGACCAGCTACCTTCCAGTGGCTACCCAGCAAGTTACTAGGAAAAAAAAAAACATTTACCAATAGAAGGAGAACCAAACCAAATAATAAGAGTCCAAATTGATTCTTTGCTTTGCACTAAAAGACAGCCAACATACTGTATTTTGTGGGTAATCAGGGCAGACAAGTAGGAAAAATCATTCAGTGTCAGTGCTTCATAGAGGTAGGCCCACACCTGTAGCAGACTCAGTGACTGATTCTTTGAGTATTTTTGAGTCATATCATTGTCCTTAGCCCCCTTTACATCACATCCCCCTGATCCAATGGCGTCCCTAGGGGGGGGGGGCAGAGGGGGCCCTGCCCCCCCCCCAACATTATGCTGTGCCCCACCATGTGCTCACCCCCAATAGAAAAAAAAAATATTTTTTTTTACAAAAAATCAATGTCTAAGAGGGAGAGAGTCCCCAGTCAGCTCCTGCGGGCGATTCCTCCCCCCTCCCTCTGCTCACTGACACTGCATAATGCGAGCGCTCACACAACCACGGCCACCCGATCTTCTCCTTCCCCTGCATCCTCATTGGCAGGGAGAAGAGCGAGTTGCAGGAAGGACTCCACCAGGACTCTCAGTTACTGAAAAAACAGACTGATTTCTCAGACCAGCGCTGTCAATAGCAGGGGCAGGACAGCAAGAGGAGGCTGGGGAACCCCACAGTGGCAGAACACCAGGGCCCGGTGGCAAGACAACCTTTGCAACCCTGATAGTTCTCCCACCGCTTTGGATCCTTAAATTTTCTTGGTATGCTGGTGACATATATCTCTTATTTGCTGCCACCCTGGGGGGCCCCAATACAGTAGGAAGGGAACTCACTGCAGAACATGTGAAAGGGCCATTGTGGGGTCGTAGTAAAGGGCCCCAGGAGATTTATATATATATTATATATATAATTGCATTTTATAGTTGCCCCCCCTACTTTTGTCCCTGTCCCCCCATGTGCCCCCCCTAAATAGGAAAGCTGGAGACACCACTGCCCTGATCACATCAGTGTCCTCAGCCCCCTGTACATCACTTTCCACCTGCCTTCCCATCACAGTCACCCCCTTCACACTCCTATCTTACACAGCAGAGTATAGGGTGGGAAGTGCAGCAGGTCTGAACAGGGGATGGGAGTTGACAAACTTTTCATTGTAAGAAGTCGGTGATTGGTTGCTAGGACCAGCCGACATCCTAGCAACCAGTCACATGCTTGGTAACTTGAAACATTAGGCACCTCCCTCCATCCAGAACAACTGCATCTCCCACCCTCTACCCTGTAGGGAAGATGATAGAGGGGGTAGAGAACTAGGAGAGAACACCCAGGCTGCTGAGAGGACACCCAGGCTGCCACAGCGGTCCAGATAGGATTGTCACTCAGTCCAGACCGTGGTCTGCCATTTAGTGATGTCTGCGTTATACCTTAGCTAATTTGCTGAAACTAATACAGTTTTTAACTTTTTTTTAGGTTGTCAGTGGATATTTTGTTCACTTTTTTGCACCCCATAAATTGGCTGGTGTGCCAAAAAATGTAATTTATGTAATAGACAGAAGTGGATCAATGTGGGGTACAAAGATGAAACAGGTAAGATATAGATAACATTTTCTTATTGCTATTCATTAACATTCTCCAAATGTATTTGTTTGGTCTCTTAAAGTACCGTATTTATCGACGCACTTTTTTCCCCTTAAAATCAGGGGAAAATCGCGGGTGCGTGTTATACGCCGATCCCTTGCGATCCTGAGCTGACAGATCTTTAAAATCGCCGACCGCGATTTGAAAATGGCGCCGGCAGCGCCGAAATACACAGAGCCGGTCCTCTGCTCTCCTCGCCCACTTTCGGCTTCACTCGAGCGCCGCCCGAACCTAGCCGAGTGTACTCGGCTAGGTTCGGATAGCTCCGCTCACAGTCACGCCCATCCCGGGTGGGAGTAAAAGTGGAGCCGAAAGTGAACAAGAGCCGCCGAGAAGAGCCGAGGACCGGCTCTGTGTATTTCGGTGCCGGCGGCGCCATTTTCAAATCGCGGTCGGCGATTTTGAAGCTCAGGATCGCAGGGGATCACAGGATTTTCAAACTGCGAGCTGCAAGGCTGCACTGGGGCAAGGCTGCACTGGGGCAAGGCTGCAATGGACACTGGGGAAGGCTGCACTGACAAGGCTGCACTGACAAGGCTGCACTGAGAAGGCTGCAATGATGGGCATTTAAATGTAAGTTTTTTTCCCTTAAACTTCCCTCCTAAAAGTTTTTTTTTCCTTAAAATTCCCTCCTAAACTTGGGGTGCGTGTTATACGCCGGTGCGTGTTATACGCCGATAAATACGGTATATGCAAGGCAAAAAACTTTTTTTCTGGACAAAATAGGGAACAGTTAAAAACCCTGTCAGGTTTCTTCTGTTGCTGTCTGTGCCCCATTTCTGTCCTGAATTCACAAAGGCAAGTGAAAGAAAATCTTTCCAAAGTAAGGGGAAATACCCCAGAACTAATGTCCCCAACAAATGATTTACCATATTTTGCGGTTTGGGTGACAACTGTAAAATATTGGATTTCCCATCACTCTCTGTCCCAGTGATAATGGTTACCAAAACAAATAGAGAGGGTCAAGTAGAGAACATTTCTTGTACCATTAACTTTTCTTTTATATATTGCAAAATTAGATTTTTTTCCCCTTATTTGCAGTTTAAAGAGTCGGAGTATTAAATACATGGTTATAATAGATACAGTATTTGATTGTATTTTTCACAAATTATAAGATATTTGCTTTGAAATTTACTCTCAGTTTAAAAGAATAGTGCAACACCAAAATTCAAACAATAATAACCTGACAGGGATTTGAAACCCTATACACTATCCCAAATGAAAAAGAAGTTCTGGTTTCTGGCTCAAATATAGTGGCTCTACTCTTCATAGCTTATATTCTGAGTAAGGCTGGGTTCACACTGCAGCACGGAACAGCTGACAGCAGGGGTCCGGTGCGCCCCTGTTCAGCATTTCAGGCCTGATTTTTTTGGCTGAATATGGACCTGAAACAGACCAGAAGATGCACATGACTCCTGTGCAATTTGCAACGGAGCCGCTCCGGAGATGTGTAAATCGACTCTATAGAGAGCCAGTCACAGTCTCCTAACATGCGAATTGCATGCGGGGAAACCCGTATCCAATTCACAATAGTGTGAACACAGCCTTAAGGTGAATTGTACAAAAGGCATATAAAATCAAAAGTGGAATGGTCAGCAATAATTTTTAATACACACCAGTATCTATTACTGTTATACTGTACATGCAATCAGCTAATAATAAATATGCCATTCAACTGAAATATCAGTTATATAATCAACTGATTTTACAAGTATAAGTCCTTGTGAACTGAATAAAAAAAAAAAAAAGGAATCCAGCACACTTGCACTATTCACCATAATATACTGAACAATTCTCACCAAGCACCACCATTCAATAATTGTCAATGCACAGGGGCCCTTTGCTTCTCTGTCACTATCACCTGTCCCTCTATTTATCTATCCTATCTAACTGAATTTTTCATTTACTAATAAATGTATGCTTTACTGTTATATTTATGTTTAGACAAGGGAAGCCCTACTTCAAATTTTGGAAGACACCTCAGAACATGATCATTTTAATTTTGTACTATTTGACCATACTATTGATGTGTGGAAACCTTCTTTGGTGAAAGCAACACCAGAAAACCTGATGGAAGCCAAGGACTTTGTCAGAAAAATTGCAGATTATGGTGGTAAGTAAACGCAACAAATATCTATGATTTCCTACGTACATTGGCTGTAATCAAACTCCGTAAATTCACATTTTAAAAAAATCTTCTACACCACCCCAATTCACCCAACTGATAAATGTGGTACTGGTATGAGGCAAACATATGATGCCTGACCAGCCAATTGCTAGGTCCAAGTGCCATCATACAGATCAGAAAGCTTGTTTAGCTCTGTGCAAGTTTCTACTTTCAAGTCAGGACTTACAAAGAGATTTCAGGGGGTTCTGTCAGCAGATCTGGTGCTCCAACAAAGATAACATTTGGCATCTTATGACAGTTATTATGAAGCTACAGCATTCCTTTATTTTTTTTACAACTGTATTTCAATTGACATTTCTATCTATATTCATCCACTTCTTCATTTATTTTTCTCCTCCCAGCAGCAGTCATTATCAACGGAAGTTCATCCAGGTCATAACACAAAAAGGGACTTCCCATTCTTTTATCTAGATCTCTTTAACCTAACCTACACATATAATTCACACAAGAGTCACCAGGGTGTCACCTGGACAGGATGGCTTCAAATTGTGCATGATGTATATAAAAGAGATGCTTTCCCTCTCCTTTATATAACTGTTACAAAGTAAGAAAAGAGTTGCCCTTTTTATTTTATTTTGCAAAGGATGCAATGTCTCTGCAGGTATTTGGAAACCTTTTGTTGTTTGCAATTGATTGGTAGATGTTTCTGTCTAAGCAGCAGTGTGCAGGAGGGCCATAACTGATAAAGCAAATTGCCCATAGATACAATTTTTATTTTAGGACATATCTGTTTCCAAGATGATCATCCTTCCTTACTTTAGATGGGAATCTTGTAAAATATTGTCAATCCAATCGATAATTCTCTAAATCACAGATGAACCTGACTTGTATCAGGGGTCAGAGCCAGGAGCCAGTCAGCCAGGAATGAGTGTGCGGTGTCATAGTGAGGTGTTAGCTCCGGGAGTCAGTCAGAGACTTGAGTCGGAGTCAGGTGTCAGAGACTTGAGTCGGAGTCAGGTGTCAAAGCATCAGTCAGAGTCAGGAGCCAAAATCAAGTGTCGGGTGTCAGTCAGATGTCGGAGTCATGTCAGAGTCAGGTGTAAGGGTCAGGTGTCAGAGCCACGAGTAAGAGTCAAGTGTCAAAGTCAAGAGGTAGAGTCAGGTGTCAGACCCAGAATATAATGTGTAATGCCACGTACACACGAGCAGACTTTTCGACCGGACTGGTCCGACGGACTTTCGGTGGACTTCCAACGGACTTTCCCAATGAACGGACTTGCTTACACACAATCACACCAAAGTCCGATGGATTCGTACGTGATGACGTACGACCGGACTAAAATAAGGAAGTTGATAGCCAGTAGCCAATAGCTGCCTTAGCGTCGGTTTTCGCCCGTCGGACTAGCATAAAGACGAGCGGACTTTTCGATAGGAACTGGGTCCGGCGGAGTTCCGACGTAAATATTTGAAACATGTTCCAAATCTAAGGTCCGTCAGGTTTTCGACCGAAAATGTCCGCTGCAGGTCCGATGAAGCCCACACACGGTTGAATTGTCCGCCGGACTCGGTCCGTCGGACCAGTCCGGTCGAAAAGTCAGCTTGTGTGTACGCGGCATAAGAGCCAGGTGTCAGAGTTATGAGTCAGAGTGAAAATTAGGAGTCAAGTGTCAGTCAGATGTCGGAGTTAAGTTTCAGGAATCAAAGACAGGTGTCTAACTCAAGAGTCACAGTATATAGCTCAGGTTAGGTGATTAGTGTGTGAAAAAGACTCGGTCAGCATATACCTTTTACCATTACAACAAAGTGTACCCTTAGTAGCAATGTAGATTCTTTTGCTCATTTTGAATGACCTGTTAGGCTTGAGAAGTGACTAAAAGTATAGGAAGAGTACTTCATGAAGCGTTTTAAATGGAGAGTGCAATATAGAAGACAAGAAATTAATATTACAGAGATGACTGTGTCCACAGACATGCCTGTTTAGTTAATTGCTGACTAATGAAGAGCTAATAAAAGGAAGGCCCAGCAGAAAGAAGTAGAAAAAAAAGTGTGTCTCCTGAGTAAGATCTTAAAATACCCAGAGAAAACAGCACCGACGGGGCATTGGAACCACATAAATACCGTATTATTAAAATAAGCACACAGTTCTCGGCTGTGTTTGGCTCTGCCAGCACTTACACTGCTGCATATTCTGATCATCTACTACTGCCTATTTACCATCTGTCTCCAGCTGACTCCCCTTGGCTTCTGTATGTTGTATATCAAGATTTTAACATGTAAGTGTGTTTATTTTAATAACATTGTGTTGACGTGGTTTTACTAACCCCAGCGGCCTGTCTCTGGTCTTTTCACATATTGTGTGGAGATCTCAGATCTGTCTGAGGAGCAACAGGAGTTTTCTGGGCTCTTTCATCCCAATTTCAACTTTGGATTTTGGCACACGGACTTATGGACACTCTAACTTCTGAGGAGAGCTGAGTTAGGCTCCATTCACACTAGCGCGTTTTTTGATGCATTTTGCATTTTGCAGAAATGCATGGGAATTTTTTAACATGGGTTCCTATGGAACATGTTCACATCAATGCCTTTTTGTACCTCTGCATTTTTGGAAAGGGTCAGGGACTTTTTTTCATGCAAAATGCAGTGTTTTGCATGTAATAGAATTCAATGGACCAGCATCAAAAACGCAAGTGCACCGTTTTTGCAGCATTTTTGATGCGTTTTTTTTTTTTTTTTAAACTGTAAAAAAAAAAAAAGCAAAACGCCGCAAAAACGCTGTAAAAACGCTACAAAAACGCTGCTCAAAAACATGGCGAGCATGACAAAAAAAACTCCAAAAACGCTCAAAAGCAACATGCATAGGTGTGAATCCAGCCTTAGTTAAAACCCATGTTAAAAAAATCCCATGCATTTCTGCAAAATGCATAAAAAAACAGTGTGAATGGAGCCTTAGGCTCCATTCACACCTATGCATGTTGCTTTTGGGCGTTTTTGGAGGTTTTTTTTTCATGCTTGCCACGTTTTTGAGCAGCGTTTTTGCGGCGTTTTTGCCGCAATTTGCGTTTTTTTTTTTTTTTACAGTTTTTTTTTACAGTCTAAAAAAAAATTAAAAAAAAAAAAAAAAAAAAAAAAAAACGGCAAAAACGCTGCAAAAACGCTGCACTTGCGTTTTTGATGCTTGTCCATTGAATTCTATTACATGCAAAACGCTGCATTTTGCATGAAAAAAAGTCCCTGACCCTTTCCAAAAATGCAGAGAAACAAAAAGGCATTGATGTGAACATGTTCCATAGGAACCCATGTTAAAAAATTCCCGTGCATTTCTGCAAAATGCAAAATGCATCAAAAAACGCGCTAGTGTGAATGGAGCCTAAAGGCAGGTTGCAGTTTACATATTGCAGGTGCATTTTACATTTGTTCATTACATGCTTTTCATCCATTGATGTCTATGGAACCAAAAAAGTGAACTTATCCTTCAATAAGTATAAAAAAATGAATAAGAAATAAATATACTGTGTGTGTAAATGGCATCTGTGTTTACCACGCAAGTGCAAATGCTCATGTAAAGGAATGCAGTGACATTTGAATTATTAGCGGTTACAACCCTGTTATAAAGTCACTGTTGTGCTAATTTGTGCCCTTGTCTAACACATTTAACTCTATCCTAATTTTATCCCAACAGTTTATGCAAACCACTTAGTTTAGCAAGACAAAGGCATAATGAGCTAGTATGCATCGCATACTACTGTGTTTCCCTGAAAATAAGACCTACCCCGATTATAAGACCTACCTAGATTTTCGGGAAGGGCTGCAATATAAGCCCGAAAATAAGCCCTAGTTGAAAGTGGTTGGAAAAAAGGTAGAATCCACTGTCCTATAGTAGTACACAGTTCAAGAGGTGTGTGCCTCTGCAATTCAATCGTATCACATACCCTCGGTACAGCGGTGCTCAGCTGATCTCTTCTCCTCAGTCTTCTGGCTGTCAGCGGGGATCTCGGCTCCCCTCCCTCTGCAGGCGCTCAGCTCCGCTACTCTCCTCATCTCCCGGGTGTCAGTGGGGGATCTCAGCCCCCCTCCCTCTGCAGGCGCTCAGCTCCGCTACTCTCCTCATCTCCCAGGTGTCAGTGGGGGATCTCAGCCCCCCTCCCTCTGCAGGCGCTAAGCTCCGCTACTCTCCTCATCTCCCAGGTGTCAGTGGGGGATCTCGGCCCCCCTCCCTCTGCAGGTGCTCAGTTCCGCTGCTCTCCTCGTCTCCCGGGTGTCAGTGGGGGACCTCGGCCCCCCTCCTTCTTCAGATGCTCAGCTCTGCTGCTCTCGTCCCCTGGGTGTCAGCGGGGGATCTCGGCCCCCCTCCCTCTGCAGATGCTCAGCTCTGCTGCTCTCCTCATCTCCTGGGTGTCAGCGGGGGATCTCGGCCCCCCTCCCTCTGCAGATGCTCAGCTCTGCTGCTCTCCTCATCTCCTGGGTGTCAGAGGGGGATCTCGGCCCCCCTCCCTCTGCAGACGCTCAGCTCTGCTGCTCTCCTTGTCTGCCGGGTGTCAGCGGGGGATCTTGGCCCCCCTCCCTCTGCAGACGCTCAGCTCTGCTGCTCTCCTTGTCTGCCAGGTGTCAGCGGGGGATCTCGGCCCCCTCCCTCTGCAGACGCTCAGCTCTGCTGCTCTCCTTGTCTGCCGGGTGTCAGAGGGGGATCTCGGCCCCCCTCCCTCTGCAGTGCTCGGAATTGTGGAAGACAGCTCAGGCGGGCCTTGGAAGCGCTAAGCAGCGCTATAAGAAGGTACTTGCACAATTTTATTACAGAAACACACACCCTCCACATTACACAATCCTGTAATAGAGAGGATTCCAGTATTTTACAGGCACTTTTACTCTGTTCAGGGTATGCAAACTTTTGAGCACAACTGTATATATAATTATATATATCAAACAAAAAATTGGAGATGCAATCTCAGTTTGAATTTAATTTCTTTACTTCAATCTTCATGCATATACAAGTTACAAGCGACTGCAAAGTTTTGGATAGCACATGTCCTTCATCAAGCTGCATGAAGGAATTCAAACTGAGATTGCATCTCCAATTTTTTAAAACATACAGTATCTCACAAAAGTGATTACACCCCTCACAGTTTTGTAAATATTTTATTATATCTTTTCATGTGACAACACTGAAGAAATGATACTTTGCTACAATGTAAACTAGTGAGTGTACATCTTGTATAACAGTGTAAATTTGCCCCCCAAAATAACTCAACACACAGCTATTAATGCCTAAACCGCTGGCAACAAAAGTGAGTACACCCCGAAGTGAAAATGTCCAAATTGGGCCCAATTAGCCAGTTTCCCTCCCCGGTGTCCTGTAACTCGTTAGTGTTACAAGGTCTTAAGTGTGAATGGGGCGCAGGTGTGTTAAATTTGGTGTTATCGCTCTCATTCTCTCATACTGGTCACTGGAAGTTCAACATGGCACCTCATGGCAAAGAACTCTCTGAGGACCTGAAAAAAAGAATTGTTGCTCTACATAAAGATAGCCTAGGGTATAAGAAGATTGCCAAGATCCTAAAACTGAGCTGCAGCACGGTGGCCAAGACCAAACAGCAGTTTAACAGGACAGGTTCCCCTCAGAACAGGACTCGCCATGGTCGACCAAAGAAGTTGAGTGCACGTGCTTAGCATCATATCCAGAGGTTGTCTTTGGGAAATAGACATATGAGTGCTGCCAGCATTGCTGCAGAGGTTGAAGGGGTGGGGGGTCAGCCTGTCAGTGCTCAGACCATACGCCACACACTGTGCATCAAATTGGTCTGCATGGCTGTCGTCCCAGAAGGAAGCCTCTTCTAAAGATGATGCACAAGAAAGCCTGCCAACAATTTGCTGAAGACAAGCAGACTAAGGACATGGATTACTGGAACAATGTCCTGTGGTCTGATGAGACCAAGATAAACTTGTTTGGTTCAGATGGTGTCAAGTGTGTGTGGCAGCAATCAGGTGAGGAGTACAGAGACAAGTGTGTCTTGCCTACAGTCAAACATGGCTGTGAGAGTGTCATGGTCTGGGGCTGGATGAGTGCTGCTGGCACTGGCGAGCTACAGTTCATTGAGGGAACCATAAATGCCAACATGTACAGTGACATACTGAAGCAGAGCATGATCCTCTCCCTTCGGAGACTGGGCCGCAGGGCAGTATACCAACATAACGACCCCAAACACACCTCCAAGATGACCACTGCCTTGCTAAAGAAGCTGAGGGTAAAGGTGATGGATTGGCCAAGTATGTCTCCAGACCTAAACCCTATTGAGCATCTGTGGGGCAGCCTCAAATGGAAGGTGGGGGAGCGCAAGGTCTCTAACATCCACCAGCTTCGTGATGTTGTCATGGAGGTGTGGAAGAGGACTCCAGTGGCAACCTGTGAAGCTCTGGTGAACTCCATGCCCCAGTGGGTTAAGGCAGCGCTGGAAAATAATGGTGGCCACGCAAATATTGACACTTTGGCCCAATTTGGACATTTTCACTTAGGGGTGTACTCACTTTTGTTGTCAATGGTTTAGACATTTATGGCTGTTTGTTGAGTTATTTTGAGGGGGCAGCAAATTTACACTATTATACAAGCTGTACACTCACTACTTTACATTGTAGCAAAGTGTCATTTGTTCACTTTTGTCACATGAAAAGATATAATAAAATATTTACAAAAATGGGAGGGGTGTACTCACTTTTGTGAGATAATGTGTGTGTAGATAGATAGATATATATATATGTGGGAAGATTAGCTCGTGGGGATCACCTTTTCTGAAGGACAGTCAGCAAACGGGCATTTTCTTAAAAATCTGGCGGATGCCAGGTTTATTTACAAGGAGCTTTGCAAAATGAAAAAGAAACAAAACAGTAAAGCGCTAACTAAACAAACAGTCTCCTCTCTAGACAGTGCGGGGCTGGTCCCCGTCACCCACAAAACATGCGGTAAAGCAAACCTTATAGTCCAATAGCCAGAGCTCCTCTCACTCAGGTTCCTTCCTGAGTCTCAAAACCAGAGCCCTGTTGAGTTCTCTTCCTGGTTATTTAAAGTCCACCTGAGTGTGGGCTCAAGTGGACCAGAACATCCGGACTGGAACCTAGCCTGCCACAGAGGCTGGAAAAACCCGGGCCGGATTCCGGTTCAATCCCCCACAACAGAACGAATGCGAGGTGAAATGTAGAGATTATCCACTATATCACCTCGCATAGCGTCACATATCCTCCCCCTCTGCTCAAGCCCCTGCGGCTGAGCAATTGACCCAAGCATACAGTGCATGCGGGAGAGGGCATCTGCATTGTTTTGGAGCTTGCTGGGCCTATGCTCTACTGTAAACTTAAAGGGCTGTAGAGCCAGGAACCATCTTGTCACACGGGCATTTTTCTCCCTGTTGTCACACATCCACTTTAGGGGAGCATGGTCGGTGACCAGCTTAAATGACCTTCCCAACAATACTTCAGAGACTCCAAGGCCCATTTAATAGCAAGACACTCCTTCGACAATAGCATAGTTTTTTTCATGCTTATTCATTTTTCGGCTCAGGTATACAACCGGGTGCTCCTCACCATCTCTGTTCTGGGATAGTACAGCACCTAGGCCCACCTCAGAGGTGTCTGTCTGTACCACAAACCCCTTTGTGAAGTCCGGGGTCACCAGCATCGGTAGTACACAAAGGGCCTGTTTCAACTTCTGAAAGGCCTCCTCGGCTTCAGGATTCCATTTGACCATGACCGACCCTCTACTCTTCGTCAGGTCGGTCAGAGGGACGGCAATGGTGGCAAAGTCGGGTATAAACCATCGGTAATACCCCGTAATGCCTAGGAAGGCCTGAACTTGTTTCTTGTTTACTGGATGGGGCCACTTTTGAATTGCCTCAATCTTATTGGTCTGAGGCTTGACAAGTCCCCGGCCAATAACGTACCCAAGGTACTTGGCTTCCTCCAGGCCTATGGCACACTTTTTTGGGTTAGCCGTGAGACCCGCTTACCTAAGGGAATCTACCACTGCTTGTACCCGGGGCAGGTGCGATTCCCAATCTGCGCTGTGGATGACCACATCGTCCAAATAAGCAGCCGCATACGGGCAATGTGGTCTCAAAGTTTTGTCCATCATTCGCTGGAACGATTCAGGGGCCCCGTGCAGACCAAAAGGCATCCGCTTGTACTGAAACGAACCCTCAGGAGTGGAAAAGGCTTCTCCTTGGCCGATTTAGTTAGCGGTATTTGCCAATAGCCTTTCGTTAGCTCTAGGGTCGTTATGTAGCAAGCCTGTCCCAACCTGTCCACGAGTTCGTCGACCCGAGGCATCGAGTATGCATCGAACTTGGACACACTGTTGAGTTTCCTAAAGTCATTACAAAACCATCAGCTTTTGGGACCAGCACTATGGGGTTCGGCCACTCACTGTGGGACTCTTCAATCACGTCCAGCTCTAACATATTTTTGATTTCTTTTGCGACTGCCTCTCGCCTGGCCACTGGGATTCTATATGGCTTTACATTTACCCGAACCCCTGGTTCCGTCACTATGTCATGCTGGATCACCTTGGTCAGTCTGGGTAAGGGGGAGAAAAACTCTCTGTTTTTGTGCACAAACGCCCTAATGTCACTTTGTTGTGCCACGGACAAAGAATCCGTTATGGGGACGTCAAGTGTCACCGGTACCCGGTCCATTGGAGACGGGGAAGCGGCCAGTAAAGTCTCTCTGTCCTTCCAGGGCTTTAAGAGATTCACATGATAAATTTGGTGTGGTTTCCTTTTCCCTGGCTGGTAGACTTTGTAGTTTACCTCCCCCACCTTTTCGACAACCTCAAAGGGACCCTGCCACTTGGCTAGGAACTTATTTTCCACCGTGGGAACCAGTACCAACACTCTGTCCCCGGGGCTGAAAGCACGGACGTTGGCACCCCGATCATAGACCCTCCTCTGGGCCTCCTGGGCTCGCTCCATATATGTTCTCGCACCAGGGGCAGGACAGCTGCGATTCGATCCTGCATCAAGGAGACATGCTCTATGATGCTTCTATATGGGGTGGCCTCTCCTTCCCACGTTTCTTTGGCGACATCTAGCAACCCCCTGGGATGTCTACCATACAAAAGCTCAAAGGGGGAATAGCCTGTGGATGCCTGCGGAACCTCACATATGGCAAACATGAGATATCGTAGCAAAAAATCCCAGTTTCTCCCATCTTTTCGACCACCTTTTTCAGCATACTTTTCAAAGTTTTATTAAATCTTTCAACGAGACCATCCGTTTGAGGGTGGTAGACAGAGGTACGGAGATGGGAGATTTTATATAATCTACACAGTTCCTTGGTAACCCTGGACACATAAATGGGGTACCCTGATCGGTTAAGACCTCTTTTGGGATCCCCACTCAACTAAACACCTGGACCAACTCCTTGGCAATAGCCTTGGCGGAGGTGTTGCGCAAGGGTATGGCCTCGGGATAGCACGTCGCATAATCCAGGATCACCAGAATATGCTGGTGACCCCGGGCAGATTTCATGACCGGCCCCACGAGGTCCATGCCAATCCTCTCAAAGGGTACCTCGATTATTGGTAGAGGGACAAGGGGGCTGCGAAAATAGGGGCGACGGCGCCGACATTTGGCACTCGGGGCACAATTCGCAGTACTCCTTGACATCTGCATACACCCCAGGCCAGAAAAATCTCTGGGCGATTCTGTCCCTGGTTTTTTCAATACCGAGCTGTCCCCCCATTACATGATCATGGGCCAGGTCTAGCACCACCCTGCGGAAGGGTTTGGGAACCAGTAGCTGGTCTATCTCGTCCTCTCCATGTTTTACCACTTGATACAATAAATTGTTTTTGATGGCCATGTAGGGGAAAGACACCCCCTAGTTAGAATCTACGGGTTCCCCATCCAATATCTTAACGTTTTCCCTGGCTCTCATGAGGGTGGCATCTCACAGTTGCTCGGTACAGAAGTCCTCTCTCCTGACCTCCAAGTTGGGTACCACATTCTGGCTACTCTCATTGTCAGGGTCAGAGGTGTTCTACTGTTCGTTACCCTCGGGCTGGAAGCTAGCTTCCAGGTCCTCCGGCTCCCCAGCCATGACAGGGAAAGGAAGAGGATCTCCAGCTTCCTCGATCCCACCAACAACATCCCCTTCCCTTTGGAAAAAAGGGTCTGGTGAGAGTTCCTGTGCTTCCCCAACAAGGGGAGCTCTATCTACCTTTGCTCTCCCATAAATTCCAAAAATGTGGAAAATCTCTCCCCACTAAAGCCTCATTAAGCAGTGAAGGTACCACCCCCACTGAATGTGTTACACTGCCCCAGGGGGTATCAACCTCAACCACCGCTGTCTGGTAGTCCGGAGTGTCCCCATGGATGCAAATTACCCCAATAGTACTGGTGTGTAGTTTTGTGGGGTTCACACAATCATTCCTGACTAGGGTCACCGCACTACCAGAGTCTAGCAAGGCTGTGAGTGGCTTTCCATCCACTGAAATAACACACATCTGTTTTTCAATGCGACTCTGACATGATGCAGTACATGCAACCTGTGCAAACAGAGAAATGCGTATTTTCATAAAAGCATAATCACATTGCATAGGTTCATCATCTATAGGACAGTTTGCAGCAATATGCTAATGCATGGCAACAAAAACACCGTATGTGGTCTACCCCCAATCCTCTTAACGGCCCCAAAGACCTTCCTGGCTTCTTTGGCCAGTCTCCAGGTCTACGACCCACAGTCTCATCAGTTATAACAACAGTCTTATCCACCTTCCCCATGCTCTTGAACCCCGGAACAGTCTTACCAGAACAGCTGGGTGATCTTGCACCTCTAGAGACACCAAAGTGGGGCTTAGATGGATTCACCAAGTCCTCAGTGGCAGTGTACCTCTCCACTAGGTCCACCAACTGGGTTGCAGTTTTGGGGTCCCCCCGTCCGACCCACTTCCTCAGGACAGCAGGGAGCGCACGCAGGTACCGGTCCATTACCACCCGCTCCACGATATGAGGGCTTGTCAAGGTTTCTGGCTGCAACCACTTCCTGGTGAGGTGGACCAATTCAAACATTTGTGAACGGGGTGGCTTGTTGCTGGAGTAGGACCACTGATGCACGCGCAGAGCCCGGACTGCCATGGTGACACCCAAGCGTGCGAGTATCTCTGTCGTTAGAGTCTCATAGTCCTGGGCCTTATCTGGTTCTTAATCAAAATAGGCCTTTTGGGGTTCTCTTGTTAGAAATGGGGCCAACAGACCCACCCACTGCTCTTTTGGCCATCCCTCACGGATAGCGACTCTCTCGAAAGTCGCAATGTAAGCCTTGACCTCATCGGCAGGTGTCATTTTCTGTAGGTGGTAGGATGCACGTATCAACGTTCCACTGGCACAGGAGCTGTGGACCCCTTTTTCAGTTCCACCGGAGCCTCTGCAAACTGCCGGTTCATTTCCTGCTGGGCCGCCTGTTGTGCTGCTGTGGCCTGTGCGACTTGGCAGTTGGTTTCCCGATGAGCTGCATTGGCCTGTAGCAGGGCCTTTATCATTTCCTCCATCTTCAGAAATTGCCCGCTGAATCCACCACGTGTGGGAAGATTAGCTCGTGGGGATCACCTTTTCTGAAGGACAGTAAGCAAATGGGCATTTTCTTAAAAATCTGGCGGATGCCAGGTTTTTTTACAAGGAGGTTTGCAAAATAAAAAATAAACAAAACGGTAAATCCTTGCCATCCGGCGCTAACTAAACAAACAGTCTCCTCTCTAGACAGTGCGGGGCTGATCCCCGTCACCCACAAAACATGCGGTAAAGCAAACCTTATAGTCCAATAGCCAGAGCTCCTCTCACTCAGGTTCTTTCCTGAGTCTCAAAACCAGAGCCCTATTGAGTTCTCTTCCTGGTTATTTAAAGTCCACCTGAGTGTGGGCTCAAGTGGACCAGAACATCCAGACCAGATCGCTTCTCTGCCTTTTGGCTAAGATCAAGTGTAGTATCTGTTCTTATCAGTTTCCAGGAGGCGGCGCTTGCTTCCATCCCTGATCTATGGCGAGATAGAGATGGGATGGCGGTTGCTATGCAAAACCTACTGGAGTAAAGGTGACCTGGACGGTTCGTAGCCGAAAGGGAAGCCTTCTGATGGGGATAGAGAACCATGGGGTCTGAACTGGAGGGTCAGGACCCTGGCCTGGATTGGGGCAGCTCTAGCTCCGGACAGTTATTCGGGAGAGAATGCTGACTCCCCTTTCTCCCACCGGGGGAGCGGCCAGTATTTCCCGAATGTAATTAGGTAGGAGGGACGGAACGACGGTGAAGCCTGATGGTAAAGGGCTCTTACCAAGCTTCCAGAACTCCATGCCTTTCTGCCTGGGGTGGGGGCTGCTGTGGTCTGGTCTGGTGGCCAGGGTTGGTCTTGAAAGCCTATGGAGTAGTGCCCCTGGAGTGGCAGTCCAGTGGTGCCATAAAATCACTGTGAGTGGCAGTCACTTTGATTTGAGGCACCATGGTCACTGCACTATAGAACATGCTTTTTTAGCACCTGCCTCTTGGGCCGGGCCTTTTGGCTAGGACCAGAGGAATTTTTTATTCCTGGCCGGAGGGCCTGGTCATTGTTTTACACAATGGCCACCTTTTTCACTCTCCTCTCCACTATCCCTTCCCCACTTTTTATTTATTTTCTTTCTTTTTGATTGAATCCTATGTTTTTGTCACGTCTTGTTCACGTTTGTCTCTCTGTGTGATGAGTAAGGACGGGTCCTCGGGCCAGCCCTGAAAGTCTTGGGAAGGGGTGGACATGGCCTTCTGGCTTTGTCCGCTCTAACTCATGGGGTCTCCCTTCGGGGGAGCCCCACCTAGTACTTGGGTGGGTTCTGCTTTGGCAGACCTTCCAGAGAACGGGGTCTGTCTGGTTTCGGCCAGATAGACCATTGTAAAGTACCTTTGTCCCCGTCTGGAGTCTAACGCCCCGGGGGATCAGGGAATTGGCACGTCTGTGTACCCGTTGCACTTTTTTGTGACCACTCTTTATGTGTGTGCACATTTTTTTGGCACCGGGTGAAGTTTTTTGGGTGTGTTATGCACGTCATAGGCTTTCAATAAAAAAAAAAAAAAAAAAAAGAACACCCAGACCAGAACCTAGCCTGCCACAGAGGCTGGAAAAACTTGGGCCGGATTCCGGTTCGATCCCTTACAACAGAACGAACGCGAGGTGAAATTTAGTGATTATCCACTATATCACCTCGCATAGCGTCACAATATATATATATATATATATATATATATATATATATATATATATATATATATATATACAATACCAAGGTGGGATACCTCTGCCATATAGATGATTTCCTTACACAGGATTACATCTGATGTGGCACTCCCTTTTTCCACAAGATACAGTATCTCACAAAAATGAGTACACCCCTCACATTTTTGTAATTATTTTATTATATCTTTTCATGTAACAACACTGTATATATATATAAAATGTTAGAGTAGACTACAAACGCTAAAAGGTTTAATGTGTACAAGACACCATTGAAACAAAAAAACACTCTGGAAATCCAGGGAAATTGGGAGAAAAGGCCCTGGGTCTCAAGTGGTTAAAGGATGTTGGAGTAAAGGGCATTTATGAAACCCCACGGGGCTGCTTTATGAAGCATTTGTTGGACAAATATCACAAGCATTTGTTCAGGCTCCACAAATTTTCGCCATGTTTTCTCTAATACTATGACTTCCTACAAACGTCACCTCCATCCAGTGTACAAAATATGGTAAATTTTCTTTTTGCAGTATTTTGGAAAAATATAAAGCATTTTGGATGCTACATGGAGCTGATGATCATAAGAAGTAATTGTATAAGGCCTCTTGCACACTGCAGCTTTAAAAAGCTCAGTACAGCTTTTTTTTTTTTTTTTTTTACTGAGGTAAAATACGGCTGGTTAATTGTAATGATCCTATACACACAGGTGCGTAAACAAGTGGCGTGCATTCTTCAGTAAGAAAAAAATCAGCTTCATGCCTTATCCTCACAAATGCACACAAATGTCCATTTACATATTGTGCAGAACGAGAATGTGAGAATACGTTTTGCGCAAAAATGCGTGAGTGCGCGCGAAAATGTGCGTAAATACGCGCAAATACATCCAAAAAAAGGTCTAAAAATGTGATGCTCAAACTGAAGTATCATGTGCAAGAGGCCTTAGAGAAAATACGGGACAATTTGTGTACTGTCTGAACGAATGTTTGTGAAAGAATGTTTTAAAAATAGACCCCCATGAGTCCATTCACAGACACCTTCCTCACCCTCTGTGTGAGTGTATGCATGTGTGAGTGAAGAAATGTCATCAGCACACCAAGGATTCGTTAAAAGGTCCAAAGCTTTATTCAGATATGGTCAGGGCTGGTGCTTAACTATATTGCGCCCTAGGCAAGACTAACACCCCCTACGCCCGCCCGGGGTGTCACTAGTCTTGCCTAGGGCAGCGTGGGTGACCGGATCAGAAAGCGGATTCACCGGACTCAGCAGCTACGTTCAGAGACATGGTGCCTGCCTCATCCGCTGACCTTGTATCCGCCTTCTCCGCTGACCTTGTACCCGCCTCCTCCGCTGACCTTGTACCCACCTCCTCCACTGACATTGTACCCGCCTCCTCTGCTGACCTTGTACCCGCCTCCTCCGCTGACCTTGTACCTGCCTCCTGCGCTGACCTTGTACCCGCCTCCTCCGCTGACCTTGTACCCGCCTCCTCTGCTAACCTTGTGCCTGCCTCCCCAGCTGTACCTGCCTCCTCTGCTGTCATCCCTCCACACAGGCTGAGCTGCAGCTGACCTCCCCTGTAGTTCTTTCTTTTTTTTCCCCCTTTTTTTGCTTCTTTGTCTCTATATCAACATTCTCTATATCTCTATCACAGAGCACTTGTACAATCTTTTTTAGACACTAGATGGCTCCAATGTGCGTAAATACGCGCAAATACATCCAAGAAAAGGTCTAAAAATGTGATGCTCAAACTGAAGTATCATGTGCAAGAGGCCTTATCACAGAGCACTTGTACAATCTTTTTTAGACACTAGATGGCTCCAACCTCCCCTCGGTGCAGTCCCAATACTAATTCATCTGGTGGCTGCTGCAGCATCCGACGTTGTGGGGCAACGGCGCACGGTCTGCCCAAGTGTTTTGCTGCTACAGCGCATGCACCTCAGGTGGCGCAGTATTAGAGTGTGAGTCACACACCTCCTTGCAGCTAGGCAACGCGGACACACAGTGTCCAGGGACTGCACAGCATGTGGCTGGGCTTAGCCAGCAGGGTCATTTATTACACAGATGGAATTTTAGTTCTTGAAAGTGATCAGCACCTTTCTACATAGGATCAATGCCCATTGTAGATTTGGATGGCTATTATTCTATTGATTGTATCTTTGCTTTGGCAGTTATATCATAACATTTAAACTGAGTGCAATGGCGGGCTTATGGCGTCATTTGACATCAGAGGGCGGGGTTAGGCTGCAAAGGTTTGCACTGATTGGTGGATTGTTTGTTAAATACTTGATGATTTGTACTGCACTTTGTCACTTGCCTGATGAAGGGGCCCTGCGTGGCTCTGAAACATTGCTGTACGTGTATCGTGTGACCATGTGAATAAAGCTTTGGACCCTTTGAGCAATCCTTGGTGTGCTGATGACATTTCTTCACTCTGCCTACGGTTGCCAGCCGGTGGTCATTATAGAACCCAACATTACTACAGCCATTTTCATGAATGTGTGCCCGGGGAATATTGTGTTTGGACTTATGAATGTGTGAGTCACAGTGAAGTATGTATATGTTATATCACTATTTACACATATTTTTTGCAGCCACAAATATCAATGATCCTGTGCTAAGGGCTTTGGAATTATTGAATAAAGCTCATGAACTAAACCAACTCCCAGAAAGAAGTGTCTCTTTAATAATCTTACTAACTGATGGTGAAGCAAATGTGGGTAAGTAATCTTGTAGTAGATGTTTCCTGAAGGGTTCCCCAGACCTTTTCAATTAACCACTTCAATACCGGGCACTTTCCCCTCCTCTGTGCCCAGGCCAATTTCCAGCTTTCTGCGCTGTAACACTTTGAATGACAATTACTCAGCCATGCAACACTGTACCCAAATTACATTTTAATATTTTTTTTCACACAAATACAGATTTCTCTTGGTGGTATTTAATCACCACTGGGTTTTTCATATTTTGCTAAATACATGAAAAAAGATCGAACATTTTGGAAAAAAAAGCTTTTTTCTATGATAACAATTTGCAAATAAATAAGTAGCATGGAGCACAACCAGCCTGCAACCAACCGTATTTGCAATTGTGTGCAAACTATACCCCTGTTGTTAATTTAAACTGTAAAACAGGATAATTTAGTTGGTTGCAGTCTGGTTGGTAAGTTTAGCTGGGAATTTTCTTTGGTTTTGTTTGACATGCGTCACCCTTCCATGTGCTCCTTGCTTTAAAGGCCATTCATAGGTGAGGCCAGTGGCCATTTGTTTGTACTGTTGTAATACTGGTGAGGGGACGTACTGGATACCTTTGCTGCCATTGTGCTATATGCTGGGTGTCCAGTGCACCCCTGTGCCTTTAAGGAGGGGTGGGCTCCCTCCAGGCTTACCTGCACTTTATCTATCCATTATCATGCATGTGCTTCTACTATGGAGGCTCTCAAAAATTTTTTAGAGTTAGGACTGCAGATAATATTGGGGTGCTGTGAAGTGGCTCTGCAAATATGCGCAATCTAAACCCCTGTTTTTAACGCAATCTGTTAGGCAGGATAATTTGGTTAGTTGCAGGCTGGTTGGTAAGTTGAGCTGGAAATTTTTGTTTGTTTTGTTTAACATGTGTTGCCCTTCCATGTGCTCCTTGCTGTGAAGGCCACTTATAGGTGGGGCCAGTGGCCATTTGTTTGTACTGCCATTGCATATAAATGGCCAGACCGAAGCTTCCCTGATCATTACCCCTGAGCAGTATAGTGTAACTATGGTGACATTTTACTGCTCTCTCTATTGATTATAGACACTGACTGCTGCACTGTATGCCAGTGCAGCGTCACTACGATGACATTGTACTGCTGTGACGGTAATCATGTACAATGGCTGGCTGCTCTAATATCACTGTATGCATTGCAGCCAGCCATTGTACATGATCACGCCACCACAGTACAATGTCACCAGACCAGTGCAGCCAGTCACAGTGTCCCCAGTCACTGCTACACCAGTCCCAGTATCACAGTAAGGCCTCATTCACATGTGTAGTGCTCTCTGAAGAGCGATCCATGTTCGTATCTCTCTTCAGGGAACATTTGATAGGTGGGGAGGAGGCATTATATTGCCTCCTCATCGCCTGCTTTAATATCCTGAACCTCACACAAGCACCCCCATTTACTTGAATTTGCTACACCCACCGAAAGTGACAGGGGGTATGATTCCTGCCATGGCTGCATAGCAAAGCATTCCAGCTGTGACATATGTACACCACCAGCTATTGCCTCTGAAGTTAAAGGCTCAACTGTGAGGTTTTACCATCCCCGAACTTCACATGTGAACAAACCCTAATAGTACAGCCAGTCAGTGTCCAAATATGTGCTTTATATATAGAGGACAGGAACAGTTATCCCTTAGCACCACATCCCATAGAGAAAATATACAGAGACAGGGAAATGGGGCACTTTTATCCCCGGGACTTTAACAGTGCTTGAAATAGTGAGTACATGAAAATAATGAAAATATATGCCAACTAAACTACATAAAACAATTTTTTATTGAAAAATACATAATCACACAAAGTTAAAAGAGATCCACTTTTGAAAACGGCAGTAAAAGCCCATCATTTAATGAATACCATTCTGCTACTCGACATGTTTCGCTCAAACTCTTGAGCTTCATCAGGAGTTATGGTACATTAGTGATCTAACTGTGGATAACAGAGATGCAATATAAATCGACAAAATAAATACAAAAAATGCTACTAATGCATGGATTGGAGACAGTGGTGGCAAACATCAATGCAAAATTCTATCAACATTTATGACAGATATTCATCGTAAACTGCTGAGAATTACATTCTAATAACACTATATAGATGCCTCAATAGTAAAGAATATTACCAATGGACAAATAAATTATAAGAGTGTAAATAACACTGTCTTACCAAGCCTGTTTAAAAGTAAATGTGCATTGATTGTGGATATAGGAACGCAAAACATCGCATTTCCACGGCTGAGTCGGTCTCCGATATCTGTGCCTCCCAAGCGTTATGGTCACAGAGGGGCTAAAGTGTGAGGTATATGGTCACGAACTAAAAATTAGATATAAATATAGGGGGTCTGTAAGTGAAAAACGGAATAAAGCACTTTAGATACCTGAGGCATTACAAGAGTTAAAATTCAAATTAGGTTGAATCAAGAGTATATGCTGTAAGGGGCCCAATTAGGGCCTGTTAGGAAAAGGAGTCACTATTTGCAGGTCTCTGGAAGATGATGCCTGCATATGGACTAAACACTGAGACAGCCTGGGTCCAGCAGCGCACATATGCTGCAAAAAGAGTAAATGCACCGGGTATCAATGGAAATCATTTTCACCAAACAAGTGACAAAAGTGCTAAGCATATTGATGCTAAGGTCAATTACCTGAATTGGATTGAACGGGCGTACAGGGAAGGGGAGAAAGACACACACAGCCTCCCCTTTGAACCGAGAAGCCTCTGACAGACAGTGGCGGCTAGGAAGCCGCACTAAATAGTCCCGTCCATCACGGCAGCGTCTTACGTCACCGCCGAGATGCGGACAGACAGTGAGGCATTCCCCCAGATGGATGTATCGTCACGGTGAGGGGCGGGTAGGGCGTACATTACATAATGTTTAACTTGACTGCGCAGGCACCAGAGATTCAAGCGCCGACCGTGCCAGAGAAGCCACCGCGCATGCGTCATCAATGAAAGGTAATCACACTAAGATAACCTTCCACCTATGGAGCCCTCAAGCGCCATCTTAGTAGAGGGAAAAAAAACAATCAAGTACCTATTCCAAATGGGCAACAGTATGAATTTAAACAGATCGGCTACCATTATTAAATGTTATAATAATAAGAACGTAGGGGGAGATGAAATAAAATAAATTAATTTCTCCCGCAACAGATATGAGCCGCAAAACTGTTTATATGAATAGGTCTAGCGGTGCTGGAAAAACCAAACACGTAGCGAAGAAGCAAAACAGGCAAAACCAAGTGTCAGGAAAGAGACATATAGCACCTCATCCGCAAGTTCATACACCCAATGGGAAAATATACGCCTCTCGGGCCCCCATGGGTAGGTGATTGATTACTCACAAAACCCATGGGTGCCCCTTCCGTGTGAACCAAAAAAAGAGAAGGGAAGCCACAGTAGAGAAGACCAACTGCAAAGCCAATTGATAAGTCCAATATATTGTATAAGGAGCAATGGACAGGCTTGAAAAGAGAGTTTACTGCATACTTAGGAAAAAAACACAAAAAAGAAGAAAAGGGTACATTAATCCCATTTCAAACACTAACACAATTAAATTACAATCTAGTTATGTGCACATATTGATATAAAAATATGAAAATAAAGAAAAGGAAAGAAAAAAAAAAAAGGATTGAAAGATACGGGAGATATGAAAAGATCTCGTCTACCATGTTACCGATCGACACACACTTACAAAAACAGTTTGAAGCTAAAGGCATCATTGAGGCCTGGATGCTTCAAAGCCGATAGATCGTGTATCCAGCAGGCCTCCCGCTGCAACAGTAGCTTGTCATAATTGCCCCCTCTTTCCCCAGGGGGAATGTATTCAAGGGCATAAAAATGCATTTTACTACTATCGAAATTATGGTACAGGCCCATGTGCCGGCTGATTGGAGTTTCCATTTTCTTCTTCTGGACCAGGGACACATGGTCCCTGATTCTACACAAGAAGGGACGTTTTGTTTTGCCAATATAGAAACTCTGACATTCACAAATCATAATGTATATGATTCCAATAGATTGGCATGTAACAGAAAACCTTGGTTTAAAAAGACGACCATTAGGAAGTATAATGCTTCTAGCAGCATATATAAATCTACAGAACTGACATTTATGGCAGGGCCTACTGCCCTTTTTGGATTCTGATGATGATTTAATGCTAATATCATGGTGACTATGCACCAAAGCATCTCGAAGAGAACGAGAGGGCCTAAATGTGATTTCTGGGAGATACCAATATTTCTGAATACTATCCCGTACTTGTTTCTGTTGGCCAGAGAATCTGGTGATTATCCGAACACCAGGATCAGTTTCCTTGGGCTTCACTTGATGTATAAGTGAAGACCTATTTTGCTTTTTGGCTTTCAAGTAGGCCCTTTTTAAGCACTTATTGCTGTAGCCTCATTCACGTAATCGAGACTGAAGCAATTTGGCCTCTTGCTCAAAGTCGGAATCAGCACTACAGTTCCGTCTGACTCTAAGATATTGTCTGGTATCTTGTATGGTAAGTTGTTGATAAGAGGGACAGGATGGGAACTGGTGGTGTGGAGTAATTACCAGCAGATGGCTTGCGATATAGGGTGGTCCTTATAGTCCCATCCTCATTTTTTATAATTTGTACATCTAGAAAGGTCAACTGATGTTGACTTAAATCAAAGGTGAACTTCAAATTATATTTATTGATCTTCAGACTGTCCAAAAAAGAGAGGAGGGTATTTTTGCTGCCATGCCATATGAAAAAAATATCGTCGATAAAACGTCGCCACACCGGAATGCATTCGAAATACACCTGCATGTCGTCCCTATAAAAAAGTTCACGCTCCCACCCCCCCAGGTACAGGTTGGCATACGATGGGGCACATTTGGTCCCCATCGCTACCCCCTGTACCTGGAGGTAGTGGGAGCCCCCAAAAAGAAAGATGTTATTGGACAAAATGAAGAGGAGCAGATCCAAAATAAATTTGTTGTATTCAGCCGGAATCACAGGATTCTCAGAGATGAAGCCCTCCACAACTTCCAACCCCAAACCATGGGGCATGGAGTTGTAGAGGGCTTCCCCATCCAGAGCCACCAACCATGAATCAGGGGGCACAGAGATACCATCCAAGACACGAAGAAGGTCACCAGTGTCCTGGAGGTAGGATGTAAGCCCCTCGACATGGGGCCTTAAGAAGTCATCCACAAGTTTGCTGGCCATTTCCGTAAGTGATCCATTTCCGGATACTATAGGCCTGCCTGGGGGCCTTTTTGTGTCTTTATGTATCTTTGGAAGTGCATAAAGGGTAGGAGTTCGGGGTGAAGCTACATTGAGGAATTCCCAGGTATTATTGCTTATTAGACCTTTGTGGTATGCTGTGCCAATGAGATGTTTATATCTGGTAACAGTTAAAGTGAGGTGACTAGAGGAGACTTTACGATACCATTGGTGATTTTGGACTATCGCCAAAACCATGGTTTCATATTGGTTTTTGTTAATAATGACCAGGTTGCCCCCTTTGTCAGAGGGCTTAATCACGATGTCTCAGTTGTTTTGTAAAAGTTTGAGAGCCTCTAAATGTGAAGTGGTTAAATTAGAACAAGACATATCCTTCCATTTAGTTTTGATAATTTCTTTTGTCACCTGGTTGGTGAATGCCCTGTCATGAATAATAAGTCAGAATAAGTTGTGCCTTTTTAAGGACAGGTTTCCCGCACATTAATTATCATTGAGTAATTTTTTTAACAAGGATATTTTTAAGATACAAAATCAATCTATATGACACAGTCTATGCATGTGAAACTTATTCACGGAGACGTGTGAGCATACGAAATAGCCATTTATTGGTTAACAAACACAAATAATCACATGAAATTAAGAGACCGATTGCGTTACATTAACGTCTTGAAAATCAATAAAAACACTTGCAAAAATGGGCGTACCGTCCCTTTGACATAATACCACCATGATAACTTCTCGGTAGAATCAATAACCTTGTGAACTTGACAATTAAACAGAACGTCTGTATTTCACACGTACAACCGTTACTATACTGCAGGTAAGTAAGTGGTTAAAAATGTGAAATAAATTAGACGTTTGTATTGTCAATAAATGTGGCAACTATGCAAAAAGAAAAATATGATAAAAATTTTGAATCTTTAGAGAAAAATCTACAAGGCGGTTATTGATTCGGGAGAATGATTATCAATTGTATAATATTCAATACATCAATATTTGAGAGAACATATCAATATTTGAGAGAACATACAAGATAAAATCAACATGACATAATTACCCATTCCAGGATGGCTACAGTTCCTATTGGCTGGTTACCAGAGTTAAGATGGCTGCCGTAGTTTCAAAATGGATACTCTTAAAGAGGATTTACTTCTTGTGACCTCCGAGTTCTAAGTTTTAGGTGTTGAGGAATCTTCATGAATGTAAAGATATGTATTCATGCATGGTGCATGAGTGTCAGTCTGGGAGTGTGTGTATCTCCCAGTGTCCCCCCTCAGGGTGGATCCCTGAGCTCTCCCCCTGAGCTCTCCTCCTTTCTTTTCCCTCCTCTCCTTTTCCTGGCATCTTACTTGTCTCTAAATACCATTTCAGATATAAAGACCATAAAAATTATAATGGCTCTGCCCAAAAGGATGTGGCCTTCTTTCCTATTGGTTATAAACTTAATCATTTACATTTCTCGTAAATTTAGTGAGTTCAAATAATACCACCTTCAACCACCAGGTGTCTCACATGTGTTTTGAGTCTATCTTTTTAAGTTAATATGTTCTATTTTCATAATGTGTATAATGGTGATAAGAGTATATACCTTTAAATATTCTGGTAATCGGTCTAATATAAAATACACTCAGTAGAATCTTGATTAATCATTTTACATAACTGGATATATATATATATATATATATATATATATATATATATATATATATATATAAAAATGTATCTTTATAAAAACTGGTCTACCTATGAAAGACACATGTTGTTATATATATTTATCAATACTACATAAAAATGATTATCTATATGGATACCTGTATAACTTCTGGTATCTCAACTGAATATTGGTTTATCCAAGCATAGGCTACAGTCTTATATAGTTATAATCATAATTATATGTTTTTCCTAATACTAATTAGTTTCTTAAAACACTTCTACTTATAAAATCACACTTTCATATATATTTTCTTCATACCAAAATTGTTGGGTCCGCAGATGCCAAAATTATAATATGTCTCTGTGACCTACAATGTCATAGATAGTTTGAAATGACTTATAATAACCTTATAGATACTTTTAAAATATTTTTGACTTGCTCCAACTTCAAATCTTTCCCACTGGATGTTTAGAGATTACTTGTTTGTCTAAACAGTTCCTAAAATTCACACAATGGGTTTTGTTAGCCAAGGTGTTAGCTATTTAAACAGTCCCTCACTTGAACACAATGGGTTTAGGCCAGGTGAGGTTATTTCTATGTGAGAATAGTCTGTATAACCTTGTCTCCTATTTTTTCGTTTATTCACTAATACCCTGTAAATATCTCCTTGTTTTGTGACGAGAGCAGTCATTGTTCCAACGAGTTTTCCTCACAATACATGCTTGTAAAAGTCTTCGATATTTGAAGTAGTAGAAAAACTTGGAAAACATGAGAACGTCAATTTTGTCCTAAAGGTCTCCAAAAGGGCAACAGTTCAATTATTGCAACATCACAGTTCATCTACTTTTTGAGGCCTAAGAAACTCTCATATTTTTGCCAGTAAATAAAATGTATTCCTTCATGAATTCACAACAGCCCATATATTTGGGTTCCCTTGGAGGGTAGGGAAAGTACGGGATTTGGGTTTATACTCCTTAGGTTGAGACAAAGTCGAAAGGGGGGAGACAGTCAGGAGGGGGGGGGGGACCAGCAACAAGGTCAAGAGAGTCGGCCTCAAGTAGGTCACTCTCCTCCAAATATGTGATATTCAGGAAATTAGATGCATAATTTATGCCCCCAGAAAGCCTGAAGGTGCTCCTTGGATGTTAGGCCTCTCTATGTGGCTAGGCTGTCAAAAAGTCTCACATGTGGTATCACCATACATGGGAGGAGTAGCAGAATGTGTTTTGTGTGTAATTCTAAGTATGTCTATGCCTATGCTGTGTGTAAAAATATCGTATTAATTGACAAATGCATGTAAAAAATGTATTTCATTTCGCATTTTCTAAAAACTTGTGGCAAAAAAATTAGGTTTTCAGAAGACTCACCATGCCTCTTAGAAAATACTTTGATGTGCTTTCCTAAATGTGGTCAATTTGTGGTCAATTCCTGGTGTTCCAGGGTCTGCAAAATGTGATAGGTAGTCAAGAAATTAGATGTGAAATATATGCCCTTAGAATGCCTGAAGGGGCTCCTTAGATTTTCGCCCCTCTATGTGATTAGGCTGTGGAAAAGTCTCACACATGTGGTATCGCCATACTCAGAAGGAGTAGCAAAATATGTTTTGAGGTGTAATTCTAAGGCTGGATTCACACCTATGCATTTTTAGTGCTTTTTGCAGATTTGCACTACAGTCCATTTAACATGGTTTCCTATGGAACATGTACTGTATCGCAAATCTGCAAAATGCATAGGTGTGATCCCAGCCTTAAGCCTCATACACACGGTATGATTGTTGGCCAACTGAGCGTCTGATTTTTGTCAAAAGGGCATCTGCCAGGATCTTGTTTTGCATACTAACGTTACAGAAATTGTTGTTCGACAACACAAACGTAGTGACGTACTACGAGACTATAAAGAGGAAGGTAATTTCTCTAGCGCCATCCCTTGGGACCCTTCTGCTAATTTCGTGTTAGTAGAAGTTTGAGTGTTGATTCACGCTTTTCAGTTCGTGCTTTTCAGTTTGTTTGTCCAGCCATGTTGCGTAATCGGAGGAGAGAACATGTGATTATTGGGCTAGGAGTTATTGCTTTGACCCAAGTCCAGTCCAGGAACAGGAGGAGGAGGAGTTCTTGATCCAAAAATTGGTTGCTTAATGACCAATTATGTCATGCCATTGCTGTGAGAGCTCCAGGAGAATAATAATCCGGTTGATTTTCGGAATTATCTCTGGATGATGGACCCCTGCTTTCACCACCTCTTGGCATTGCTGACCCCCTATAATAAGAAGCAGGACACATGTATGAAGCTTTCCATCACTCCAGAGCAAAGGCTCATAGCCACCTTGCAGTACTTGGCAATGGGGAGAAGTCTCCAGGACCTCAAGTTTACTACTGGGATCTCCCCCCAAGCTCTGGGAGTCATTATTCCAGAGACCTGCTCAGCCATCATTCAGGTCCTGCAGAAGGACTATATTAGGGTAAGTTTTTACCTTTGAGATCATATTTTATGTATTTGTTTGCTGATGTATTTTATTAATTTGTTGATTACATAATTATCAATATTGTAATATGCTGTGAATGTCCTCTTTGTCCTCATGCATGCTGTAAGCTTTTCCTGCTCCTTTTTTGGCTTACATGCATATTTTCCTTCACTAACCTCCCCAGCATGCTGTCCTGGGTCCATACACACCTAGCCTGGTAACTTAACAATGTTTTTTGTCAGCTACATTTTGGGGCTTACCCTAAACTAAACAACCCCTAAAATGTGTACAAATGTTATTGGTGTCCTCAAATTCAGTCAGAGTGCAAGAGGCCATTTTTTGGGCCCAAACTCATTTGGAACCCTTCCTCCCCGGAAAAAATGCTAAGTCAACAGATCCAAATACTCTGCTGACTTTGAAAAACCCATACACACTATCCCTCTTGTGTGTTCAAATTTCTGTATAAATTCCCCAAACCATGTAGTGCAAGGGCCTGCCTTTTGAAACTTTTTGTCTCCTATTATATTGATTGGTGAAATCATAATGTCAAAATGTGCTGCAATTTGGACAGTGTGTATCCAGCTTTTTAGATTATGACACTTCTTACCTGTTCACTGGACTGCCAATAGTGTAAGTAAGGAGGGGCTGGCCAAAGTGTCACTGATTATTTATGCAAACAGCTCTCATGGAAGTGGAGAGGATTACCTGTCCAAAACATCTACCCATTACCCCCCTAAAACTTGTCCACCAGAGGAGGGAGGAATCAGATAAGTTGACCTTCTACTTTTGTCTTTAAATACTCATTTAATTGTATCATTATGTTGGCTAAGCATGTTTGTGCCAAATCTGATTGCAATGTGCAGAAGTAGTAATTTTGTTTTATTTTTTTAATCCACAGTTTCCTTCCAACCCAGAGCAATGGCAGGACGTTGCAGCTCAGTTCCATCAGCAGTGGGATTTTCCCAACTGTGGTGGTGCTATTGATGGCAAGCATGTCTGAATTGTACCACCAGCCAACTCTGGCTCCTATTATTTTAACTATAAGGGCTTTTGCAGTATAGTCATGGTAGCTGTAGTGTCTGCCAGCTACGAGTTCTTGTATCTAGATGTTGGGAAGAACGGCCGCAACTCTGATGGAGGAGTGATTATACAGACAGAGTTCTACAAATGGCTCCAGAATAGCACCTTAAACTTGGCACCTGCTGAGGAGAATGTTGAGGGCCTCAATTTTGTTTTCATGGCAGATGAGGCCTTTGCTCTGGGGGAACATCTGATAAAAGCCATTTCCTATGAGGAACCTCACCCCAGAGCAGAGAATCTTCAATTGCAGGCTCTCTCGTGCCAGAAGGGTGGTCGAAAATGCTGTTTTTGACTCCAATCAAGCTGGCACTCTACAAGATAAACCATGTGGTCCTGCGCTGCTATATTCTACATAATTATTTAAGGAGGTATGCTACCAGCTACCTAGTCTCACTGCCAAGTGACATGGGCCCTGCAGTGGCAGGCCCAGCTGAAGAGGCTGCAGCTCGTCTGTCTGTGGGTGTGCTGGCGGCTATTGAAAATGCCCATGCTGGATTGCCCTCACAAATTGCCCAAGATTTACATCAGAAATACCTTGAATATTTTGTGGGTAGAGGGGTAGTGGCTTGGCAGCAAATTGTAGCTGATCATTTCTAATATTTTTTGGAGATCATAAACTCCTATTTCATTTGAACTACTGTTGTCTGTGTTTCTTATATGTCTAATATGTTCCCAAATGGGCTTTATTTTGGACACTTGCTCCAATAGTGCAAATGTACCTTAATTGCTACATAAGGTGACAATATCTTCTTCAGCTAACTATTATGGTGTGCTGTGGGTCTACTACACACACACACAATGTTTTTGTTCTTAATGGATATAAAGCATGAAGTTCAAAAACATTATGCCTTTACAACTCCTTTAATTTTGTGGAGGCCTAAAAATTGCAGGAGTTGTCCACATTTAAGAGCACATTGTCACTGTAACTACAACAACTTATGAAATACACTGGTATTGAGCAATGAAATAATAAGCCACACATTGTTTAGTAAAAAACATTTTACTCAAAGCACATTCACATGTGCGTTTTAAGGTTTTAAAACAAACCAACATCTTGGTGTATAACATGTTATGTTTTGCATTATTTCTCCTTTTTTGTGGTTAACAGGCATGTTCTAAACCATTAGATACACATCCAAAACTCAGTAACTTACAAAGGTTGGCTATCTTTTGCACCTTCAAATTTTTGGTTTTAGATTCTAAAAAACACATAAACATTACAATTCACATTTAGTTAGGCAGTGTTTCCCAACTCTCCTCCTCAAGTTGCAAACCCAGGTCATGTTTTCGAGATTTCTTGAATTTGGCACAGGTGATGTTGTCATTTTCATTGTTAGTAATTCGCACAGTCATTTATAGACTGAGGAAAATCTAGAAAACAGGACCTGGTGGTGCACCTAGAGGAGTGGAATGGAGAAACACTGAGTTGTGTCCCTAAACTCACATTTTAAAGTCATAAAAACATGGTAATTAGTAAGGGCAAACAGGAGCCAACAAGTGGAACAATAAACTTCAGACCAGGCAAGAGGAAATTAGAATTTGGCAAGCATGTCCACAAAATCTGTGATTCTTCGCTGTAAAACAGTGGTAGCCTCCTTGATTTGCTCCAGTTCCTTCAAACAATGCAACATATTTGCACTTATTCTGCCAATAGTACATCGAGGAAGATCATGACCTAGTAAGATGAGTAAGAAGTATTAAGGGAAGGATGGTCAAGTGGCTAAGGCCCTACATAGTGAGTTATGGTCAAGTTACTAGTCAAATTAAGGAAATACTTACCTACCCAGTCTATTGTTCTTTGCAGCCTGCTTGCCCTTCAGACACCTACACTACTAGGAATGTACACACTGCAACTACTCTGTAATCTTGGCCCTGGTGCCTGGGTCTCCCAAACTCGGGTACCTAGCAACACTGCCAACTCCTTCCACCTCTTCCTTCTCCATGCTAATGTTAAGGCACTATATACTTTGCTAATGTGTGGAGTGGGTGTTTGGTTAGACATCTAAACACTCGACATGAATACACATTTGAAGCAAGATTTCAAGAATACTTACTTGCGCAAACAAGAGGCTCTCGAATATTTTCTTCCTCTTCTGGTTCACTTTGGCCCTCACTGTGACTCGCGTCAGGGGATTTGACGTCCAAAATGGCAATGTCTGTCCTGGGTCCAGAAGACAGATCCCATGGCGCCAAAGAAACATCCTGGGTGAGCTGACCACACTCACTTTCCTCTAAAAAGAAACAATACACCATTCATTAAGCCACCCCAAGTCGAATCTGTTTCTAGCATCCATTTTGCTACATTAGTTGACCAACCTTGCACTTGGTCTGATGTTAATGTTTGCTCCTGACTAGTGGACTCCATCATGCTGCACTCTGGGTTTTTTGACAAGTGCCAACATTGAAAAAGTCCTGCAGTTGACCCCCACCCCTTGTCTCCTATGGGATGCGGGATATATGAGGACCATCCTAGCAGGCATGACTCTGTGTGACTGGGAGCCCCCCGGGGCCTCTCCTATACCCATGTCTACACTGGTAAGGCTGCATTAATGGGCACTGATGAGCCAGGCAGCAACCAGAAAGTGTTCTGTACCCCTTAAGTTCTGCCCTAAGCCCATGGCCTTTGGCCCACCTAGAAACACCCCTGTCGGTGGCTAAATGACTTTGTTTGAAGTTGCTACTTACGTTTTTGGGGGGAAGATGGCCTTGTTGCCTCCCCTGTTGGGGCCCAAGCAAGGGTAGCCTCCCTTCGTCCCTTGTGGTGGCTTGGCTGGAGCCTCCTTTTTTTGTGCCTCCCTGTTGAAAGAAGAAAAAACAATAAGTACAAAAAAAGGAATGTCCAAAAACATGACCAAATAAGAATGTTCATATACAGTAGGGATGGAAAGTATTCAGACCCCCTTACATTTTTCACTCTTTGTTTATATTGCAGCCATTTGCTAAAATAATTTAAGCTCATTTTTTTCCTCATTAATGTACACACAGCACCCCATATTGACAGAAAAACACAGAATTGTTGACATTTTTGCAGATTTATTAAAAAAGAAAAACTGAAATATCACATGGTCCAAAGTATTCAGGCCTTTTGCTCAGTATTTAGTAGAAGCACCTTTTTGATCTAATACAGCCATGAGTCTTTTGGGGAAAGATGCAACAAGTTTTTCACACCTGGATTTGGGGATCCTCTGCCATTCCTCCTTGCAGATCCTCTCCAGTTCTGTCAGGTTGGATGGTAAACGTTGGTGGACAGCCATTTTCAGGTCTCTCTAGAGATGCTCAATTGGCTTTAAGTCAGGGCTCTAGCTGGGCCATTCAAGAACAGTCACGGAGTTGTTGTGAAGCCACTTCATCGTTATTTTAGTTGTTTGCTTAGGGTCATTGTCTTGTTGGAAGGTAAACCTTCGCCCCAGTCTGAGGTACTGAGCACTCTGGAGAAGGTTTTCTTCCAGGATATCCCTGTACTTGGCCGCATTCATCTTTCCCTCGATTGAAACCAGTTGTCCTGTCCCTGCAGCTGAAAAACACCCCCACATCATGATGCTGTCACCACCATACTTCACTGTTGGGACTGTATTGGACAGGTGATGAGCAGTGCCTGGTTTTCTCCACACATGCCGCTTAGAATTAAGGCCAAAAAGTTCTATATTGGTCTCATCAGACCAGAGAATCTTATTTCTCACCATCTTGGAGTCCTTCGGGTGTTTTTTAGCAAACTCCATGCGGGCTTTCATGTGTCTTGCACTGAGGAGAGGCTTCCGTTGGGCCACTCTGCCATAAAGCCCCGACTGGTGGAGGGCTGCAGTGATGGTTGACTTTCTACAACTTTCTCCCGTCTCCCGACTGCATCTCTGGAGCTCACAGTGATCTTTGGGTTCTTCTTTACCTCTCTCACCAAAGCTCTTCTCCCCAGTTTGGCCGGATGGCCAGCTCTAGGAAGGGTTCTGGTCATCCCAAATGTCTTCCATTTACGGATTATGGAGGCCACTGTGCTCTTAGGAACTTTAAGTGCAGCAGAAATTTTTTTGTAACCTTGGCAAGATCTGTGCCTTGCCACAATTCTGTCTCTGAGCTCTTCAGGCAGTTCCTTTTGACCTCATGATTCTCATTGCTCTGACGTGCACTGTGAACTGTAAGGTCTTATATAGACAGGTGTGTGGCTTTCCTAATCAAGTCAAATCAGTATAATCAAACACAGCTGGACTCAAATGAAGGTGTAGAACCATCTCAAGGATGATCAGAAGAAACGGACAGCACCTGAGTTAAATATATGAGTGTCACAGCAAAGGGTCTGAATACTTAGGACCATGTGATATTTCAGTTTTTCTTTTTTAATAAAGCTGCAAAACTTTCAACAATTCTGTGTTTTTCTGTCAATATGGGGTGCTGTTAGTACATTAATGAGGAAAAAAAAATTAACTTAAATGACTTTAGCAAATGGCTGCAATATAACAAAGAGTGAAAAATTTAAGGGGGTCTGAATACTTTCCGTCCCCACTGTATGCTTTATATTTACCTTCATCTTTGGAATCCCAAGTCAAACAAAGATTTTATAAAACCTTATATAGAATTCTCTAGAGCTACTTGGAGAAAGAACATATACAGACAGCTAATTTACACATATACATATTGTTTAGATCCAAATATTGCTTACTTTTTATGATCTGATGTATGTACTCCATCTGGTCTTGTTCACGGTGTTTGAGATCAGACCATCGTTTTCGGATTTGGTCCTTTGATCATTCCACCGAAAATTTGCTCTGCAAAACGGCGATGACCTTCTCCAAAATGATGTCCTTTCGGCTGTTGGGTCTGTCATAATTGTGCAGCCTTCAGTTGTAATCAAGCTTCTTTAGGATGTGCACCATTTCCACCATCTCACCCTTGCTCATGGGGGTTGCTTTGTGCCTCCTATGAGCTCCACCACCGCAGGGCTGGCTGCAATCTGCCAAATCCACCATTGTTGTTCCTCCCCAATCGCCGTGTGTGTGTTGCATGCAGAAGTGATGGTCACGCCCCAGCATCATGACGCACTGAGAGCGGAGTTTGACGCATGCGTAATGTGTATAAAGCTAGAAAGCACGGTAGATGGAACGGCCATAGGAACGATCTTGCAGTGGAGGACGAACAATTGCCAACGCACAAAAGGAGCAGAAAATGAAGGAACAATTGGAAATTGGGGCATAGGTCGTTAGTTGCCTATACTGCTTAGATTGAGGCCTATATTGGGACCAGCTTATGGGTTAAGCCAGACATTATGGTTTGTCTTATGTTCTGTCTTGCAGGCATCATATCATCATGACTGATAAATTCACTTCGCCAGAATTTCTCCCCCAATTCATTGACATGTACTGGGAGCTGCCCTGTCTCTGGAAGGTGAAAAGTAGAGACTACTCAAATAAAATACTGAGGAAGGCAGCTTTGGAGAAACTGGTAGAGTTGTGCAAACCTGTGTTCCCCAGGACAGACACCAACTACATCAAGCAAAAGATAGCCAACCTTCGGAGTACATTTAAAAGTGAGCTGAACAAGGTCCTGGACTCTGAGAAATCTGGAGCAGCAGCGGATGACCTACATGTCCCCAGGCTGTGGTATTACAACAGCCCGCGGTTTTTAAAAAGACCATACAGAACCCAGGACATCGCTGTCTACGCTCCCTTCGATGTCTGCTGAGGCCACAGCTCCTGAGGTCCGCACAGGTCCTGATGCACAGGATGAAGATGTGGAGGAGCTCAGCTTGACCCAGGTATAGCATTTTTGAACATATTTGTATCCAAAAATACAATAATGATAACTAGACGTTATTGGGAAAATATTTCTGCCTTAACAAAGTGGTTTCCATATCAATAGACAGAAAATGATTTGAACAAAAATGAAAAATTCTTGGGTCAGAATGGTCTTTTCTATTTCTCCACATTGAATTTGCAACAGTGAGGAGATCAAAATTGTGTGTGATTGATGACCAAACCCAAAAAAGATTCTAATTATGTCCCATTTTCATGCACAGGAAAGTGTCAGTCTGGAGGAGCCAGCGGCCAGTAGCCAGACAGAGTCGCAGATCCCTCCCCTATGCCCTCCTGCTAAAAGGGCCAGGAAGAGCAGGAATCTGGAGGAGACCACAGCTGTCTTCCTCAGTCAGGCCACTACTGCCATCCGGACAGACCCAGATGAGGCTGAAGCATTTGGGTGTGTGACGGACAATGAATTAAGGCACATGGCCAGTGAGCAAAGGAACAGGTATGAGGAACTCATCCTGCAGCTCCTCAACAAGGGGGTGAGGGGCGAAATTTCAGAAAGCATCAACAGTTCTGATTTTGTGGCCCCACCTCCACTGTCTCCACAGCCAACCCACACACCACAGCCACCCCAGCCACCACAGCAGCATAGCGGTCAGTGGTAATACCAGCCACAAGAACCCCAACAACGTTGCTGGACTGGGGATTTTAACCCATTCACCACTTACTTATTTATATTATTTAGTTTTTTTGGAATAATGTTTTTATTTGTTATATTTTCTATATTTTTGGATGCATGGAATGCACTTTTTTGTTAATTTTTTTTCTATTTGGATGGCAGATAGCATGTCTAATTTATTTTTTTTTTTTTTTCTGCACAATAAAAAAAATTTGTAGAATAATATTTGGCTATGTGTTTTACTTCAAACGGCAGTTTGGGAGTAGGCAGTTACTTTAAAAAAAAAAAATACAATGTAAAATTATCGAGGGACACCAACATAGTTGTATCTTTGATCCTAAAAACTCTGGGTTAATGGTGTTGTGGTAACTTGCCCATAAAAACAAACAACAAGCATAATAATAATGTTCTTGATATCATTAGAAAACAAATGCCTTTTAAAAATATGTTTGCCATAACTCCATCAGTATCACCAGCAAAGCAGCTTTATTATTATCCCATTAAAGAAGAAGAGAATGTGCGCTGCATTTCGACATTTCATAATTTGCCGGGTCGCGAATGTTAATTCTCCATTACGAGCGCTAGTTTACAAGACCAACTGCTTCTGGCTTGTCCTTGCTTCTGTTCATGCGTGTTTGTACTTTCGACTTTTGTGTGACGGATTTGTGTACTGACCATACGAAAATCAGGCGTGGAGCCGTTGTCCGCCGAAAATTTACTAGACTGTCATCCAACATTTGTTGGCCGAAAATAGGAAAACAATTGTCTAAAGGAGCGCACTAACGGTAAGAATTTAGGACAACAATCGTATCGTGTGTACGAGGCTTTAGTATGCCCATGATGTGTGTTATGCCGCGTACACACGGCCAGACTTACGAAAGGGCTAAACTCCGTCTGCATTTCCGACGGAAAGATTTAGAACATGTTCTATATCTGAGTCCTTCAGAAATGCCGACAGAAAAAGTTCGATGGGGCATACACACGGTCGGCATGTCCGATCAAAAGCTCCTATCGGACTTTTTCTGTCGGGAAGTCCGGCCGTGTGTGCGCGGCTCTTGAAATATCTTATTAATTGACAACTTTGTGGGGAAAAAAATACATTTTCATTTTTGGCAAAAAAATACATTTTCAAAAGACTTAAATATATAAAAATACAGCGTAGCGCAGCAATATTTGTGAACAGTCTTAAAAGTCCACTGCAAATATATAAAAGAATTCTTCAGTGTATAACCATAAAACTTCAACATCCCGTGTCTACTCTCTTCACACTCCATGTATATCCATCACCAGGTGAAAGGGCTGCTCACCCCTCATTGCAAATAAAAGAAAGCATATCACACAAATCGTGCAATTCACTCCTTTCTTCTTCTCCAGAGCGATGGAATAGAGACTTCTCACAACTCCCCACATTTATGTATTTCAGGTGTTCTGGAATCACTTTCACAGTGGTTGGCTGAGTGCCATTTGTTCAAAGTGAACAATATTTATCTATATATGCATTTTTTCACTTCTCTTTTCACTTATATTTCACATGAATAATAGTGTAATTTTTTATGTATTATATGCACTGATTGGCGCGTTATTATTTTCAAAAGGCTCCCTATCCCTTTCAGAAAAAAAAACAAACAAATTGAGTGTTTGCTTTCCAAAATGGGGTCATTTTGTGGGTGTTCTCCTGTCCTAGCACTTCAGAGACTTAAGAAATGTTATGGGTAGTCAGGAAATCAGAAGCGCAATTTAAGCCCAAAGGTGCTCCTTCGATTTTGGGCCCCTCTATGTATCTAAGCTGAAAAAAAACACATTTTATGTAAATTCTTAATTTTCTAAAAAGTGTGCCAAAAAATTACAACCTAAAAAAAACTCACTATACGTCTTCTTACTAAATACTAAAAACTCTCTTTGGATAAAATAAAATACTAAAAACTCACCATGCATCTTACTAAATACCTCAAATTGTCTACTTTACAAAAAGGGGTCATTTTGGGGGTATTTGTACTGTCCTGACAACAAGAGCCTCAATAAATTAGATAGGAAGTCAGAACATCAGGACTGATCAATTTTTAAATATATAGTTTGTAGACCCTATAACTTTCACACAGACCAAATAATATACACATATTGGGGTTGTTTTTACCAAAGAAATGTAGCAAAATAAATTTTGACCCACATTTATGAAGAGAGATTATTTAGTTGCAAAATTTTATTTTTACAACAAAAATTAAAAAGTGTATTTTGGTTTTTTTTTCAGCCATTTTTTCTTTACATAGCAACCCCTCCCCCCAAAAAAAATGACCCAGTGATGATTAAATGCCACCATAAAAAAAGTTCAGTCTAAAACAAAATGTCATAAAATCGATTTGGGTACAGTGTTGCGCGACTGCACTGAAAACTGATATGGCCTAGACTGGACGGGGGTGAAAAAAAGTCCGGTCAAGTGTTTATTTAATTTTTATTAATCAAAGCAAACTCACCCATCCAACCATGCCTCCATGCTTTGTTTTGTTGAGCAAGCTCTTTGAAAAACAGGCCGTAGCATTTCTAGCCCTGGCCATCTTAAGTAGATGCAGATGATTCATGTAGCATTTATTTCCCAGAATCTATCTGCACATAGCTCAGGCATGCAGGTAGGAGGGTGAGCTTAGCTCAGAAAGTCCCTCTTCCAGATGAAAGAACAAAATGCCCATGAAGCCTCATGGAATGCATGACATCATTTTGGCCTAGGCCAGAAACAACTGAAGAAATGTTAAAAAATTAAAAATACATCTATCTATTTACTAATGCTAGCAGCATAAGGATTAAAAATAGTTAATGTCGATTGAGAGAGTTTAGTTCAGTTTAGTAGCCACCGCAGATATACTGCGGCAGGGCTGCTCTATTGCGCAAATTGCTGTACTAGTACAGTGTTTCATGTAATAGCTATAGCAGGCGTGGGCCCGCGTTTCCGGAGTCAATGCGCGTGGCCAGCGGCCGCGATGTCTGCCGGCCACCTGCGTTCGCTCCACAGAGAGGCAGAACGGGGATCTGCCAGTGTAAATAAAGCAGATCCCCGTTCTGTCAGGGGAGTAGTGAGAGATCGCCTGTTCCTAGTAATCCGGAACAGCGATCTCTCTGTACTCCCAGTCAGTCCCCTCCCTCCACAGTTAGAAACACCCCCCTAGGGAACACTTAACCCCTTGATCACCCCCTAGTGTTAACCCCTTCCCTGCCATTGTCATTTATGCGGTGATTAGTGGCTACTTTTAACTCTGATCACTGTAATAATGTCAATGGTCCCAAAAAGTGTCAAAAGTGTCTGATCTGTCTGCTGCAATGTCGCAGTCCCGCTAAAAATCGCTGATCACCGCCATTACTAGTAAAATAATAATAATAATAAAAATGCCATAAATCTATCCCCTATTCAGTAAACGCTATAACTTTTGCGCAAACCAAT